>NC_091462.1:73604754-73889754 GCF_027789765.1 Dendropsophus ebraccatus | reverse complement strand
TGGTTTCCATTAGCAACCACATTGGCCTCACTTGTGTCAGTAAAGGCCACCAAACTCTCCATATTGTTTTCAGCCACAGCACATTCATCCCATGCAATACTCTGGTCCTTACACACCATGACCTCTAGGGGCAGCACTGTACCTTCATCACATGCAATCTTCTCATCATTACACATCATGACCTTTAGGGGCACACTAGAGATAATCCCCTCTACTGCTTTTTCTGCTTTAGAGGTTAGTTCACACTCTGCATTCACTAGAACTGCCTCTGTAGCACACCCATCATTTACCTGCTCAGGTTGTGTGACATAGTTATGGGTTAAATGCATGTTAGGCAGCAAATCTGACATTACCTTACTACTATCACATAACTGCGGGGTGACATTACTGCTGTCACATAACTGTGGGGTGACATTACTGCTGTCACATAACTGCTGGGTGACATTTTCAATAAACATTGCATGCAATACATTATCATTAAGTTCATCTGACTTTTCAAGTCCATGTTCAGACTGTGCAATAATCTCATCAGACATCAGGATGGTCTTGTCAGCCACAGGATTCTTCTCCTCACTTGGTAGCATTGCTGAACATTTGGACTTATTTTGGTCACAGTTCACACAGTAAGATAGTGAGGCTCCACCCACTGGTAACTCTGGGACATGTGTATATGGTTCTCCTGGTTCCTCCCCCTTAGGCAGTGGTACAGTACACTTTACTGGGGACTCTCCCTCCCACAACTGCCAGAAATAAGGAAAGTCTCTGCCAAGTATGAACTCCACCTGAAGCTCCGCACAGACCTCAAGCACATGATTTACTGTCCCATAACAAGTTTTAAAGTCAGCCAATGTGAGAAAGGTCACCGGCACTACTCCAGATCCAAGTCTGGACCTTGGATCGTGAACCTAGGACTATTGACAGCTCCTCGCGTCGGGGTGCATTTCAAAGTTCAGGTAAAGCAATAGCAAGCATAGTAGAAAAAAGCTGAAAGCACTCACCGCTCTGATGCAAGTTGACTTTATTACGTTTCATGAGAAACCTGTTTGTGTAGGAGTTAGCATCTGCCGTCCTGCAGGACTAATGTCCATGTTTTAATCCATCACGTAATAAAGTCAACTTGCATCAGAGCGGTGAGTGCTTTCAGCTTTTTTCTACTATGCTTGCTAAGTTTTAAAGTCAATTAGAATAGTCTTACCATACGCCTCTGGTCGACTCTTCACAAACAGTATAATATCCGGATGGACCCTGGACACCTCCTGGCGACAATCCAGGTCAACCAGCAGTGGGATTCCACCCACCAGCAATTCACAGGTTTTTGGTTTAAATCTCTCTGATCTCCTGACCAGAGGACAATAAGATGCACAGACACCTGCTCCCATGCACCTCCAACATGGCGCTCTCTGCTCAGTGACTGCCGCTTGCTGTTGGGGTTGGTTGCTCCTAGCAACAACATCATGGCGCCTCTGCAAAAGTGACACTTGGGCTTTGGGAAAAAGCACATCAAATTACACAACAGTCCATTCTCATACATCTCAAGCCTGGCTCTGGCTGGTTGGCTTTAGGGACGGCACCCTCACGCTTTTTATCTGGAGAATCAGACCAGGACGCAACTGGGACCTTGGTACAGCAACCACTGGGCTTGGACCCCTGTGCTTTCTGGTTAGCAGCCCCCTGCAGTGCAGTGCGGGGTGTAGCAGTACATGCACTTTGTACAGAAGCTTGCTTATCTAATGTCCTTTGCAGTTGGGCCTCAACAGCCTCCCGCTCTGCTTCAAACTGCGCAAGGTTATAACCCATCTGTTTGGCCATGTCTTCACGGCGCTGTATGTCCCATATGCGTCTGACATAGTCCTCTACTAGACCCATGGCAACTATATTCTTTATGCAGCAGAAACACCAGCTTCAAACATAAGCAATACTGGCCTTATCCAGACAAGACAGTCTCTGTAGGTCTCTCTCCACAGCAACACAGTCTCTGTATGACTCTCTCCACAGGGACACAATCTCTTATAAGGCTTCTGGCCCTTTAAATCCAGCCACAAACTTCATGTGCCATTTTCTTGCCCGCATCCTCCACCATAGGTGACAATCTGGGGGTTACTCACTCGCTGGGATCGCCATCTCCTGAGCCTGAGACGGTTGGCACATCACAAATTGCAGTCCAGTCAGTGCTGTATGCTTTATACTGACCTCAGTCAGCTTTATTTATCCGTTCAAATAACACAAGACATAGGCAACACTGCCAATAAAATAAAACCTGGGCTGTCTAGCCACTGACTAACACATTACAGCTTCCCTAGCTGACTTTCTGAGCCTACTGCTCTATTTGACCAGGTACACTGGTCTCACCCAGACTTCTTGTCTGCAGCTCCCACAGGCCTAGTGCTGCCTGTTCTCTTCACCTGGGAGCCTTCACCTGAGAGCCCTCACCTGGGCAGCTCTGGAGTCTCTAGTAGAGCTCCACCAGGTGGTTTCAGAGCCTCATTAGCTCTAGGGCTGGAGTGGAGTATCTGGAATAGGAGCTCCACCTGAACTCCAATTCCCACTCCAGAGGCATAGAACTGCTTCTTACAGTCCCACCATGCCACAATATATATATTATATATAGAAAAATAAAACTGCGGCACTCCAAACTTAGGCTATGTACACACTGCGTATATGTCCGGCCGCATATTTTCATATTTTCGCGGCCGGACATATACACGGTAAACTCCGCCCGGGGATTTACGCTACTTGCGGCCGGCTACATACAGAGCGCGAACTTACGCCCGAAGTCTACTTATGCTTCCCGAGTGCCCTACGTAGCGATCTGACAGCGCTCTTTTACTTGGAAATCTTCGCCTAGCCCCGGACACCCCACAGAACCTTTTGGATCGGCACAAAAAGCTGGCAAAATGAAGAAATCACCACTACGTACAGGACCGCATGTTACGCTACGGGCGTAAGTTAAGGCATTTTCGTCCTCAAACAATGGTCTGGTTCATATACGGCGCCGCGTACGATCCTCGCATAAGTTCTTACGTAGTGTGAACTGTGCAGCCATACACCGTATGCTTTCCATTGTACGCAAACTACGTAAGTTTCCGGACGCTTATTCACGGAACGCGCTACATCCGGAGACGTACGTAGTGTGAACATAGTCTCAAATTTATTGCATAAGTAGAAACACACGGAAAAACAGCAGCAATGTTTCAGTCCTTCTATTTGGACCTTTCTCAAGCTCAGTGAATACACACAATCAGGTGAACTTTATACCATACATAATTAACTCATTAGTGACGTGTACAAAGCAACATAAAAGACGTGATACAAATCAATACATGTTGTGATAAGGGAACCCATATGGCTCCAGATGCAGATTATTGTACAAAACCAGTGGATTTCTAAATACGATGACACAAGATACATTTGGGTGTGATCAATGGTGGTGGGCAAGTGTCCTGCTGACCCTTCCTCTATAAAATCCAAATGAGCTGAGACACAGCACAAACCTCTCAGATCTTAAAGGGGTATTCCATCAAAAAACTAAATTAAAAAAATTGTATTGCCTGTTTTGCTTAGAGTGAGTTTCTTTGGGTTCCGTTATAGAACATGAAAAGAAAGTCAGACAAATCAGCAATAGTTAAACATAGTTTATTGAAAATATAATATATCACTTACCACACTGTCACACTTCATTGATGAGTTCCGAAATGGGTATCGTCAGGAAAATATCCCCAAGCCTTTGCGACAGGTCACTTCAGGCTGCTTTAGGCGTCCCCAATAACTGCTGTCAATGGATGAATAACAAAGGCGTGGTGATGGTTAATTGCTTATATACCATTAAAAGTAGGCAGTTACAGATGTGGTCACACATCTGTAAGGCATTGCTTATATAACCAGCATATGATCCAACAAGGTCAAATAGGATCAAGGCCAAATAATGTTGGATGATGTCCCAGAAGAAGTACCCATCCCATAATATGTCAAGTTTGACAGAGGGAGGATATAATACTGTATCTAAACCATTACACAATACATGCGTTGAAGTCAAGGTTAAATAAACTGACTTTTATGGTCGGCCATGTTGTATGGCAGAAGCCATGACAGTATGGTTTGACGCCATTTTATAAGGTTCGCTGCCATCTTGGTGATTAGGCAGACATTTTATGTGCTCTGACCGCCATTTTATTTGCTTACGGAAGTGATTTTAGCTTTTGTATCACATTCCACCCTAGACAGGTCATGTAATCTTATATGTGCCATAAGCTACCCTAACTGCTTGGCGCTGGTTGGTTTACACATTATGTACAAGGATGTAATGAATTGAATATAACAACAACTTGTGATTAAAAGAACTATTATTCAGATTATGATCCCAACAGCTTGTCGAAGATATCCAAGATCGGGCAGGAACGCTAATAGCCAATCCCACCACCCTTGATTTACATCTTGTTTTATATGAGTAACCATTTCATGTAATTGCTGCAATTTATCATGAACATCCTCGGAATGATCAGATAGATTGAATCAACACATTCCTGCAAAACTATCACATCCATGACCATGTTTAAGTAATAGATAATCTATGGCAGCTCTATTTTGTAATATTGCTTGTTTATTTGAGTGCAAGTCATCCTCTAAAATAGCACTGGTAATATTAATATTTTTTACCATAAAACAAACCATGCGTGCTATAGTGCGATGATTATATACAGCTAGACCAGGTACTCCTACCAGTGTTGCAGCTAAACCTATATACTCTGCTCGTGATAGAAGCTATACATCATCATCACAATCCTCAGACAGCTGTTTAATGCTCCTTTTGTGTACAGCCCATTCCTGTGGGGTAGGAACCATCATTAACGCTAACCTAGCTAAGGCACATAGCCCTCTGGTTACATTATCAGGTATATAAGTATAGCTACTATTACTGCAAGATAAAACCCATCCTGGTGGTAGAGGTACATGGTTATATAGCCATGGAGGGGTCAATGTCCTATTACATTGCATTTTCCGTCTTATTTTTAAAACTTAAAAATCACTTTCAGTTCTATCGCACATTTTTAGTAAACTCTTTGGTACATTTTCCTGCTGTTCTGTTTGTACCTTTACTGGTTCTCGGGCATTCTCCTGCTCTTCTATATGTACATTTCTTTGTTCCTGTACATTTGTATGTTCCTCTTTTTGTTCTGCATCATCTGCTTGTGGTAGCACGGGGGGCTGTGCAGGGGTGTGTACAAATAATTTGTTACGAGGAATATAATCTTTATTACATGTGAATTCAAAGCATACTCTGCATCTGTCACAGCCCCGGTTGCTATTCTAATCATGTTTTCTTCAAAATTTGCATATGTAGGACAGACAGTTTAAACAAGCATAATAAGGACTTATCCAATCTCCTTGTGCAAGTAAATCAGCTTTTTCTAAATCAGTGTCATGTAGCTGAATTCACAATAACTGTGTCCATGTTGCAACAGGAGTTGGTACAGTGACTGAACAGGTTTCCCGAACATTTTACGACTATGCATTTTTCAGGCAAAAGTCTGTCATGTTCAGTACTCGAACTAGATATAGCCACATTTTCTCCTTTGTTCTCCATAGTTCTCTTTCCAAATCTCTTGCTTCTAGTTTTGAATTGTTCTCGGACCAGTGGGGGTCTTGATAGGACTTGTACCAGTCCCAGAACAGCCATTCTTATGCTCATATTTTTATTATAACTAGTTCTGTTCTGGAAAGCTATGGTCCACTGCAAACTGCGTGTATTGTGTCCCCCTTCTCAGTATTCAGGTCTGCCATTTCAGTCATTTATTGCATGTGTATTCAGGTATCAGTGTCTAAAGGTATTATGTCGCCTCCTAGTGTTCAAGGATGGTACTCCTCATGTATATTCCTCTGTATATGCCTAATGGTGTGATGATACAATGGCTGGATGTCACGTGACTGTGCCCTGCTTCCATGGTAACACCAATGGTCATCAAGCTTTTGGCTGGGGTTACCATGTGACTTCCTGTGCTACCTCAGTCTATTCCCTGCCACAGAGGGGGTAGGTTGTGAGTCGAGTCTTGTCCTCCACCATCAGGAGACAAGTTGTGCTTTTGTCCTCTCTCTCCCTGCTAAAGAGAGAGGCCTCTGTGTGCTCTGCTGCTCCAGGCCACTGGCTGTGTTCCTGTCTCAAGTCTCAAGATTCTCATCTGGGTGTCGATTCTTCAGTCATTCTTCAGTTCCTCTCATCATCATCTCCTCAAATCATCAACAGCAAGTATTTCATTCAAGTCTCATTCCCCCCAGCATCTCAGCTTCAGTTTCACTACTACTCCCATCATTCAGCACGCTACTCTCACAGCCTATTGCAGCATCACCCATTACTCTGCTTTATCCAAGATTGCCTTATTCCCGGTTGCATCCGGAGAGACTGTTACTACTAGTTACCACCGTTACAATAAATATACAACTACCGTTGTTTCTGAACCTTGGCATTGGTGTGTTCATTGGTGCCCTGACTAAGGACAACGAAGAATCGCACGCCCAGTATTCCCGCATGGTCAGGAGCCCGGTTTCCAGCTGTATCACCCTCGTGCCTACACCGTGACCACACTACATCCTACAGCTGCCCCGGGTTCCTGCACCCTCACAACATCTGCACTGCGGAAGTGGCCCCCAGGGGCCAGGGCGTAGCATTTGGCGTCACGAACAGGATTACGTTTGCATTGTGTGCCCCAAGACTGTGCCGCAGCCCCAAAAAGACTTTGCCATATCACCATGGGGGTAATCGAGGCACTCAGGGCCCTGAACTGTACACAAGATGGCCGCCGTCTTCTTCAATTTCTAACTGTGCCATACCCCGGAGAGGAGGGGGTTAATTGCCATGCTGCCCAAGCGCGGGAATCGCCCGGCGCCATGGACTTTGCATTGACTGCTCCTGATTGGCTGCCAGCGCCAGATGACGTCACTGTTGCCAGGCAGACTGCTGGGCCGGAACTTCAGCCTCTGCGCTCCGCCTCCCCCCAGGTCCTCAAGACCATGCCAGTGCGTAGCAAGATGGCGTCCTGTGAGGAGTGTAACTCCGCGGCTACTGTACTGCCTCTACCGGAGTGTCCTACGCTTCTGCCCGAACTCAATCCAGCCTGTTTGCTAGCCCCGCTGCCCTCCGATAGTGACAGCAGCTGGGGATCTGTCCGGTCCGAAGACGGGGATCAAAGCCGGGCCTCCGCTCCACGCTCCCCTGATAGCGACAAGGAGACGTCTTCTGGACTCAGCGGTGCCTCCAGCCCTGAGCATTCTGGCTCCTCCCGCTACACCTTCTCCACCGGACCATCGCTTTCTTCCGAGGACGACCGGATCCTGGACGGGTCTTCACCGGTGCCTCCAGACCCTGACCCCGGGGGTAAGACTTTCTTTAAGGGCCCAATATCTCTGGGCCTATGGCGGCCTCCAGGGCGTGATTCTCCGCCCCTACCACAATGGGTATTCGGCCGGGAGCCCAAAGTAATGCAGCTAGTAGAGGATTTACAGCGGGCTCTCTCTCTCTCTCCGCCTGCCACTAAAGCTGCCCCCGCTATGGCTACTACTGCGCCTGCAGCCTCCACTATTGCCTGGCAGTCTACCGCAGCTACTACCGCCAGCGATGCTGCCTCCACCAAAGCCGGCCTAGTGCCGGAACCACCGCCATCAGTGCCCTATCCTGATTATGCCCCACTCTGGGGTCATCCATATACCCCCTACCTGGAGTCTAATGCCGCGTCCGAGCGGCTCTTCATCCGCAAATTGGAAAGACCAAGACCAGGTGCAGCTCCTTTGGAGAGGAGAAGGGGGACTATCACAAAATTTGACAAGCAGCGGGGCTATGGTCTGGTGATGGACTCATACACCGGACTGCTGGTGCTGGTCAACAGGCGTGCAGTGATGCGAGATTACCAGCCAGCCTACCTTAACAACCTTACTCCTGGAGAGGTCATTGAGTACACCCTGATAGGGTACCCAAAAGGTCCCTGGGCTGCAGCAGTCACCCGGCCTAAGAATCCGATACAACGGCTTTTCCTACCAACTCCATCAGAGAACTGGGAAGAAGATTGGCAGGATTTCAAGCCTCTGGGCTCTATCACTGCTGCTTCCAAGGCCCCAGGTTCAGCCACTACCACTGCTCACTCCACTGCTCCTGCTGCTGTGGCTAAAGCCGCCTGCTCGACCACCTCAGTGACATACCACGTGGCTCCCATCATTTCCCCCATCACCACAGTGACCCCTAGCGTTGTGGTCACCACCGCGGCAGATGATGCTCCTGCTCCGGCTTCCTCCCGGTATCACCTCTGGGAGAAGAAGAGGGGTGCCACTTGGGGTCCTCCAGGACACCTCTATTAAGTGTTCTCCCCGAAGGCTGAGTTCTATGACTGTTTTTTTTCGTGTGCTGTTAAACTGTTTTGTTATGCAACGTTCAAGGTTCGTGCCTGGTCCTCCTGACCAAGTTCCCTTATTATCATCCAGCTATGTGCTGATGGACACTCATTGACCAAACTGTTCTTCAGAGCCTGTCCCAGAGCCTTTACATGGACGATGTTCTATATTGCCTAAAGAGACTCTACCACACAGAGACACTTATCCATTCCTTCCTAAAGCATTTTCCAGATTATGTGATTGTCAGAGGTTTATTATTGTACTTCAGTATTGCACTTCAGCATTGCACTTCAGCATTGCACTTCAGTAGTCAAAGGTCTATTTTCTTGTCAGAGTCATATATATATATTTTCCTACCTCTGAGTGAGCAGAAAAGTCATTTAGATAGCCTCAGAGAAAGTGTATTTTCTAAAAAGTGTATTTTTCAGAAGAATCTTCTATTTTCTCCATGCATAATCTCATTGTGTATTATTATCATATCTATAGCTGGAAAGATTTAGTTGAGCCAGTTCGTATGCAGATTTTCTTCAGATTTTCATTCAGATTTCTCTCAAGGTTTCCTGCAGAGTCATGTGAGTCAGTTCTCCTCAAGACCTCGCAGTATTTGTTGTCTTTTGTATTTCCCTTCCTTTTGTTTCCAGTATTTGTTCACCTCTGTCTTGTCCCAACACAGTAGTTATCACACATAGTCATACCTAACATTCACACTGGTCCATACATATTGCACCTTGGATACCCTTTCGTGTGTTTGGCCTATTGGATAATTGTGTTGTATGATTGACCGGTATGTAAGGGGCCCCCATGTATGTTTGCTTTTATTATTTTGTTCTTTTCTCTTTCAGGTGTCCAAGTCACTTCACACAGACACGCCATGGTAGTACACAGGTCTTCACAGTTTTCTTTCCAGTAGGGTAACTCATTTCCATTGGAAACCTACTGTCAAACTGACTGGAATATTGAGGGTCGCCCGCCAGCAGTTAAGTTGTCCTGACTTCCATGTCAGATGTTCCACGCACTAACTACCTGTAACCAGAGTACGTTAGGCACCCCTAGGTGAAGTCCTGCCACTAGGGTTTTTCTTTCTCTCTCTCTCTTGTCACCTGTGCCTTGAGTGTGGGAAACACACATCTACATATTCACTCACACTAACATTCCTTCCTCTTGTCCTGTTGTCCTGGTCCTCTATGTTCATTCGGCCACATCTACCTCAGCTTGTGGTTCGCCGAGGTCGGCTCATTTCTTGTCGGGAGGTATGCAGTGTCCCAGAACAGCCATTCCTATGCTCATATTTTTATTATAACTAGTTCTGTTCTGGAAATCTATGGTCCACTGCAAACTGCGTGTATTGTGTCCCCCTTCTCAGTATTCAGGTCTGCCATTTCAGTCATTTATTGCATGTGTATTCAGGTATCAGTGTCTAAAGGTATTATGTCGCCTCCTAGTGTTCAAGGATTTTACTCCTCATGTATATTCCTCTGTATATGCCTAATGGTGTGATGATGCAATGGCTGGATGTCACGTGACTGTGCCCTGCTTCCATGGTAACACCAATGGTCATCAAGCTTTTGGCTGGGGTTACCATGTGACTTCCTGTGCTACCTCAGTCTATTCCCTGCCACAGAGGGGGTAGGTTGTGAGTCGATTCTTGTCCACCACCATCAGGAGACAAGTTGTGCTTTTGTCCTCTCTCTCCCTGCTAAAGAGAGAGGCCTCTGTGTGTTCTGCTGCTCCAGTCCACTGGCTGTGTTTCTGTCTCAAGTCTCAAGATTCTCATCTGGGTGTCGATTCTTCAGTCATTCTTCAGTTCCTCTCATCATCATCTCCTCAAATCATCAACAGCAAGTATTTCATTCAAGTCTCATTCCACCCAGCATCTCAGCTTCAGTTTCACTACTACTCCCATCATTCAGCACGCTACTCTCACAGCCTATTGCAGCATCACCCATTACTCTGCTTTATCCAAGATTGCCTTATTCCCGGTTGCATCCGGAGAGACTGTTACTACTAGTTACCACCGTTACAATAAATATACAACTACCGTTGTTTCTGAACCTTGGCATTGGTGTGTTCATTGGTGCCCTGACTAAGGACAACGAAGAATCGCACGCCCAGTATTCCCGCATGGTCAGGAGCCCGGTTTCCAGCTGTATCACCCTCGTGCCTACACCGTGACCACACTACATCCTACAGCTGCCCCGGGTTCCTGCACCCTCACAACATCTGCACTGCGGAAGTGGCCCCCAGGGGCCAGGGCGTAGCACATCCACTGAGAATCACTAGGATCCAAACCTAAGGAGAACTAAATTACTCACGTAAATACACATTGGTGGCAGGAGTGTACTGATATTTGGTATAGGTTATAGTAACTAGCACATTGTCAGTACCCTTAGCAATCACTTCAGCCAGTGTGGGAGGACCTTGTGCCTGCTTTACCCACCCGTTGGCTCCATCTGAATGTCCGAAACCACCAGGGCCTCGTACAGTCAGCTGTGTAGGAGCTTCTCCTTTGGCTAGAGTAATCCGCAGGTACGACAGGACTAACAAACGTGCCAGTTTCTCTTCCTCCTGTAATCCCAATGTTTCTGTTCCAACATTCTGTAAATTACTTTGATTTCACCTTTGTCATCAGGATCAATTATCTCATTGTTTACCTGTACACCACGTAACCTCAGGCTGGATTGTTCTGAGATTAATCCTAAATGTTCTGGAGGAAATATTATTCCCAATCTGGTGCCTAAGGCTTTTATTTCTCCAGGCATAATGGATTCAGTCTGTGTACAATACAGGTCTAACCCTACTGATTGTGGTGTAGCTTGCAGGGGAGGTTTAGCTGTATCAGTAATTTTCCAATAGATCCCTGTCTGTTGATTTAATTCACTTTTAAGGGCATTACTTGTAGATTGGGAGTAATCATTCGCATTAAAGGAGTCTCTTGCTCAGCTATTGGTCTTTTATTTAAAATAGTAATAGCTTCATTTAACACTTTCCTCCAATTTCCCCATACCCCATCAGTTAGAATCCATTTACACAGAAAGATTATCTGACAGATTATCTGCCAAAGATTTGAAGCCAAAGCCAGGAACAGACTATAAACAGAGATCAGGTTATAAAGGAAAGCCTGAGATTTCTCCTTTTTTCAAATCCATTTCTGGCTTTGGTTTCAAATCTTTGGCAGATAATCTGTCAGATAATCTTCCTGTGTAAATGGACCCTTATGCTACGTTTACACGAAACGATAATTCGAACGATCATACGATTAACAAAGTTGGAGTAACGTTTTTTTTTTTTTCATAATGATCAGCGTTTAGACTGTATGCTATATCGTACGGAAAATTCGTTTTGCGATTGTTTTGCGATCGCTTAAGCCTATCTCACGCATTGGTTAAATCGGCATACGACTGTTCACACGGAACGATCTGGGAATTTTTTGCGAACGCAGATTTGAGAAGTTGTTGAAAGATCAAAATGAACGATTTCGCGTTTGTCGTTTGATCGTTCGCTGTGTTTACACCTACGATTATCGTTCGAATTTGATCATTATCGTGCAAATTCGCACGATAATCGTTCCGTGTAAACGCAGCATTAGTTTTTGTAATTGATGTTTTAACATCCCATTCATTTGCTCAATTAAGCCTGCAGCTTGGGGGTAATAAGAGATATGAAATATTCATTAAATGTTGTGTTGGGCAAATTGTTGCACTCTGTTGTTTTTAAAGTGGCTACCATTGAATTTGCAAAGGTACGCCATAGTACAACACTATATTTTCCACAGGCGAATGGTAGAAGTAGCATTAGCAAACTTACATGGGTGTACCATCAGTACACCTGAATAGGAGTCCACTGCAGTCCAGGCATATCGGCAACCTTGTGACTCAGTTATGTCCCAATATAGTCTTTTTGCCAAATTTGTCCAGGTAATGTGCCTCGCAAGATGTGTCCCTTTACCACCATGGGCAATACTCTGTGCTGTGAATGTTGACACACAGGACACTGTTGTATTATTGTTTTATAACCTCTAACCCGAGGAGGACACCTCGGGTTTGTCCCCACCGGAAGGTGGCTTTTTTCTCTCAGGTGTTCACACTTTTGGTGAGCTCATTTTAGCCAACCCCAATTCCTGGGAGTACTCAAGTTCTTCATCACTGATTTGAGCCTCGGCAATCTTTGATTGTTCATCAGCTATACTGTTGTAAAATCACACTGTAAAGAGAGTTTATGTTAGTATAAGCATCCACATGAAAAACTGTTACTTTCTTGAGTTTCCCCTGGAATTCTGTATTATTTTACATAAATTGTTTTTGTTGCTCTGGGAATCTGAACAGGCTTCATTTCCAATTTTCCCATCAAAACTGGATTAATTTGCACAGATTTACAGCTAAATGTAATTGTATTCCCTTTAAAATGTCTAGACCTATTGTTGAGATGTGGAATTTCTTTGTTATTTTGAGCTAAATAACAAAACAAATAATAACACCGGTCAACAGTTGTTCAAAAGTTGTTTGGTTCAGAAATAAAACTATCCATTTCTTAATTTTTTTTATGTGCTGAATTCAAATATCACAAGGAAAACTGTTAATTGGCTCTAGTTTCTATGATATCGAAGAGTTCTCATGTTACTATTTAGTGAATTGTATAGAATACAGTATAATAGCCGACATATTTATTACTTCTGCAATCATAAGGAAGCAAGTTTACTGCTCATAAACTTTTGAAATATATTCATAGGAAACTTAGTTCTATCTGAAATCAACGACAATTTACAGGCATATCCAAGAATTTTTACAAATCATTTATGTTTATTGAACTCTGGAATGTAGGTCCTTATTCAATGGCTTCTCGGTGCACTTACACATGTCTTTTGTATTCATACATGGGATTGTCTCTGATAACTGTCCAACAGTATTCTGCAAGCATTGATGGGTTGCATTTAACCCGATACCTTAGGCTAGGTTCCGACTCCGTTTTTGCATTGCGTTTTTTTCATCCTTTTTTTTTATGAAAAATGGATGCATTTCTGTGCATCGGTTTTGATCTGTTTTTCCATTGACTTCCTTTATTAAAAAAAAAAAAAGGATCGAAATGGATCCGTTTTTTTAACGGACACAAAAGTAGTGTTGACACTACTATTGTGTCTGTTAAAAAAAAAACGGATCTGTTTTTTTTTTGTTATAATGGGAGTCAATGGAAAAACAGATCAAAATGGATGCACACAAATGTATCTGTTTTTTTTGCAATACTGATGATGCAAACTTTTCCTAGTATTGTATCTCAGGCTGTGAGAAATATAGAAAGTATGTCTATATCTTGAAAATTAGAGCCAATTTCAAAATTTGAACATCATTTTTGATCTCAGCATCCCAAAATTAGTTGAGTTCAACTGTTTTCATGTCAAAACCTTTTTGGCTGTTGACCAGTGTAATCAGCAGATCAGGGAATTGTTGCAGCGCCTTCGTTTCAAGCAGCACCCTGCTTTCCCAGCTCACATGTCACGTGTCTTTATATACAAAATTTATTCAAAATGCCACACACTTAAAGCAATATACACATGTGTTTACATTTAAACATAAAAGTGTTAAAAATGTATCTTTTTCTTACACAGCATATAATCCTAATACATATTGTCAGGGCCGGATTGAAGGGAGGGCACCCGGGGCACGTGTCCCGGGGGTCCCACCAGCCCGAACCCGGAAGCAGAGTTCCGGGTGCAGGCTGGTGGATCTATGGGGAATTCTGTTTCGCGAGCCGCATTAGGCCCCCGACATCTCCTGAAGCAGCCCGCATGCACAGCGCTCTCCTGTGTCCAGCAGCCGGTAGACCCAGGAGAGTGCTGTGCCTGACAGCTCCTCTCTGGTGGGCCGCACGCAAGACGTCATTTCATCGCGTGCCGTCTGCCCGAGAAGGGAAGTGGGGAGGGGGGCTACCAGGACATCAGGAGGGAGATCTACAGCTACCAGGACACCAGGGGGGAGAACTACAGCTACCAGGACACCAGGGGGGAGAACTACAGCTACCAGGACACCAGGGGGAGAACTACAGCTACCAGGACACCACTGGGGGGAGAACTACAGCTACAAGGACACCAGGGGGAGAAATACAGCTACCAGGACACCACTGGGGGGGGAGAACTACAGCTACCAGGACACCAGGGGGAGAACTGCAGCTACCAGGACACCAGGGGGGAGAACTACAGCTACCAGGACACCAGGGGAGGGAGAACTATAGCTACAGGACACCAGGGGGGAGAACTACAGCTACCAGGACACCAGGGAGAGAACTACAGCTACCAGGACACCAGGGGGAAGAACTACAGCTACCAGGACACCAGGGGGGAGAACTACAGCTACTAGGACACCAGGGGGGAGAACTACAGCTACCAGGACACCAGGGGGGAGAACTACAGCCACCAGGACACCAGGGATGTGGGGGAACTACAGCTACCAGGACACCAGAGGGGGACTACAGCTACAGGACACCAATGGGGATGGGGGGGAATTTACAGCTTCCAGGACACCTCTGGGGGTTGACTACAATGCTAGGGGCATTGGGGGGCACAGTACTTTTCCTTGCCTCAGGTGCTGCTAACCCACACACAGCACTTCAGCACACAATATAAGATTAAGTGTGGGCACAGCAGGGGGCATTATTACTATATGGAGGGCACAGCAGGGGGCAGAATTACTATATTGAGGCACAGCAGGGGGCAGTATTACATATTACAATATGGAGGGCACAGCAGTAGGATGGGGCACAGCAGTAGGGGACATTATTACTATATAGGGGAACAGCAGGGGGCATTATTATGGGGACATAGGGACTTTATAACTATTTGGGGGCACAGCAGGGGGGCAACCCACATTTCTACTCACTTTACTGGAAATCACTACTGTTTGGGACCTTATGGGTTGGAATAAGGGAAGGAAGTTGAAGGAAAAGTGCAGAGTCTAAGATGTTTGTCTCGCAGGTTCTGAAGGGGGGAGAACTACAGCTATTAGGACACAACTGGGGGGAGAAGTAGAGCTACCAGGACACCACTGGGGGGGGGGAGAACTACAGCTACCAGGACACCACTGGGGGGAACACTACAGCTACAGGACACTACTGAGGATGGGTGGGGGGGGGTATTTACAGCTGCCATGAGACCTCTGGGGGTTGACTACAATGCTAGGGGCATTGGGGGGCACAGTACTTTTCCTTGCCTCAGGTGCTGCTAACCCACACACAGCACTTCTGCGCACAGTATAAGATAAGGGTGGGCACAGCAGGGGGCATTATTACTATATGGAGGGCACAGCAGAGGGCAGAATTACTTTATGGAGGCACAGCAGGGGGCAGTATTACAATATGGAGGGCACAGCAGTAGGGGACATTATTACTATATAGGGGCACAGCAGAAGGGGACATTATTACTATATAGGGCACAGCAGGGGGCATTATTACTATATGGGGACATAGGGACTTTATAACTATTTGGGGGCACAGCAGGGGATCCTACATACAGGGGGGCAACCCACATTTCTACTCACTTTACTGGAAATCACTACTGTTTGGGACCTTATGGGTTGGAATAAGGGAAGGAAGTTGAAAGAAAAGTGCAGAGTCTAAGATGTTTGTCTCACAGGTTTTGAAGAGATGAATTGTAGCTGCAAGAAATCATCATGGTGGTCTGGGCCGGATGGAGAGGAAAAGGGAAAGTGACGCATCAGATCACAGAAGACGTCACCTGTGAGTCACTGAATGATGTTTCTTTTGTATTTTTTAGAACATTATTCAGTAGGGGTGCCCTGGGGTAAAATAAAAGGTTGGCCATAATACTCACACTGCTTCTCCCTAGCACCCCCCCCCCCCCACACACACACACACACATTTAACTGATTCATGTCTTTTTACATGTTCAAAAATCATTGGCCACCTGCCAAGCATCGCTGCGTTTAATAGTGATGTGTGACCGGTCAGCTAGCATTTCATTCTTTATCTGTGAATAGTTTCCTGGGACTGAGGGGTAAGCAATTGCTGTTCTAGCTCACTGACACAGGTTTGTGTCTCATCCTGCTGCATGTAGGCTGATATCAAAGGTACCTTTTCTAAACATTTTACTACATCTACTGGGCTGCAGGTTCCCAGTTGTTTATCACAGTTTCCTCCTAGTCCTACAACTTTAGCCCATCCCCGTGCTAAAACCGAGTAAGGAGCCAGCTCCCAGCCCAGTATAATATCAGAAGACTTTTCAGAACTGGTTTGTGTCTTAAGCTTAAACATGTTCATAACTATGTTTTTTTTTTTTTTTTTTAATTCTATAATTGGAATCCTGCCGACTACGCCAAAATGTTTTGCTTAGAGTGAGATTCTTTGGATTCTGTTATAGAACATGAAAAGAAAGTCATCATCCCGGGGGGTCTCTTTCTCATTAGCCTGGGACGCTGTAACTCACTGGGGTACGGCTATGCTGTGTTGTGCGGTGCACACATGATAAGGCATCTGGCATGAGCAGATGGAGGAAGGGATAAGACCAGGATGATAATGATGACAGGTCACATCATCCCGGTTACATCCCTTCCTCCATGTACTGTATACATATGGCCATGTATCAAATGTAGCAAACAGTCAGGAAAGGGTCAATTTCAGTTACAACTTTGCAGGGCCGGATTAAAGGGAGGGCACCAGGGGCACTTGTCCAGGGGCCTCCACCACTAGGGGGCCTCCACCAGCCCAAACACGGAAGTGGTGTCTGGGAGCCAGTCCCACGCGCAAAAAGCATGTGGAAACCCTACCTGGACACAGCACTGGCCACACTGCATGCTGTCCATGGAGGGAGGGAGGTGTAGGGTTAATCCTGTGTAAGCATCTCCCTCCAGGCAGGCTCAGACTCCCCCCTGGTGGGTCTTTGAATGGATTCTTCCTGTCAAGCTGCTGGGTGCCTGTCTCCTGCCAAGGTCCTTACTCCCTCCTCGCCCCTCTCCCTCACTGAGGAGAGGACAGTGTGGGACCTCAGCAAGGAAACCTGATCTCTCCAGCAGGGATGTGACATCATGGAGCTTGCTGCAGGATCTGTGACAGCGGCTGACAGGCTGAAGGAACAGAGAAGAGCCAGAAGAGAGAAGACCTGTCATCTGCCCAGATCAGGTGAGTATGAGGTTTTGTTTTGTATTGGCACATCAGAGCAGGGGTATGTAATATAGAAGCATATATCAGAGCAGGGGTATATACTATATGGGCATATATCAGAGCAGGGGTATATACTATAGGGGCATATATCAGAGCAGGGGTATATACTATGGGGGAAAATATCAGAGCAGGGGTATATACTATAGGGGCATATATCAGAGCAGGGGTATATACTATAGGGGCATATATCAGAGCAGGGGTATATACTATAGGGGCATATATTAGAGAAGGGGTATATACTATAGGGGCATATATAAGAGCAGGGGTATATACTATAGGGGCATATATAAGAGCAGGGGTATATACTATAGGGGCATATATCAGAGCAGGGGTATATACTATTGGGGCATATATCAGAGCAGGGGTATATACTATATTACTATATGGAGGACATAGCAGAGGATCCTACATACAGGGGGTAACCCACATTCCTTCTCACTTTACTGCACATGACACCAAGCAGCAGAGTCACTGAATTAAGTTTTTTTTGTTTGTTTTGTAGAAAACTATTTGGTAGGGTGCCCTGAAGTGAAAAGGGATACGTTGCTCTTTGCTATAATACAGAGTTTTTCATAGCAGAGTTTTACTGTATAAGCGGAAATTGTGGCAAAACTGCATGAGAAAATAATTCTATTTGTGAATACAGGATAAGTACGAGGAGAATTCTCTACACCCAATAGTTTACTACAAGAAAAAGGAATTCCTGTCAGGTTGATAGGAGTCCCCCCTTCACTTAGCAGGTGAGAATACCCCTTTAATGTTTTCCTAACTGGACCAGGAACCAAAAATGTATGTGGCAGGCACTCTGTGCTGTGTACATATGGTGCTACAGAAACAATTGTAGCAGTGACTGGCCGTGTTCTAGCATCACTGGTCACATACATGGCTATATGCAAAGTTGCTGTGCTAATGTGTCTGGCCTTGTGCTAGCATCACTGGTCACATACATGGCTATATGCAAAGTCGCTGTGCTAATGTGAATGGTTTGCTGCTGCTGGTGAAATCTGTTTATGTAGGGTGGAACCCTAGAGTCACTTTTCCTGGTGGGCCCAAGTTACCCCAGTGTAACACTGTGGCCCCGCTCCCAACCTCTGCTCCTACCAACTATGAATTGCGCTGTTTCCATTCTCACCGCCACATTCACCAATCCCTTTCCTCTCCAGTGTGCTCTGGCTCCGGTCCAACTCCTTCAGGCAGGATGAACCAAAAGAGTGGACAGGCCAGCCCGCTATATTTTGCATGGGACTGCACAAGTAAAAGCTACTTTACAAAAGGGACTTGATGTTAGGGGACATTGCAGGGACATTACAGGGAAAAACATCATATTACCTCAAGGAAATTCACTTCTGCTACATCTGTACTGAAATTCAGCTCTTCTACTGTATTTGTGTGTTGAATTTCGGCTCTGCTACATCCCTGTGCTTAAGGGCGCCATTACACAGAGTTATCTTACAGATTTTATAAGCCAAAGCCACTGCCTGTGTGCAGTGTATGGTATATAGCCTGTGTGCAGTGTATGGTATATAGCCTGCATGCAGCCTATGATATACAGCCTGTGTGCAGCCTATGATATATAGCTTGTGTGCAGCCTATGATATATAGCCTGTGTGCAGCATATGGTATATAGCCTGTGTGCAGCATATGACATGTAGCCTGAGTGCAGCATATGGTGTATATATAGCCTGTGTGCAGCATATGGTATATATAGCCTGTGTGCAGCATATGGTGTATATATAGTCTGTGTGCAGCATATGGTGTATATATAGCCTGTGTGCAGCATATGGTATATATAGCCTGTGTGCAGCATATGGTGTATATATAGTCTGTGTGCAGCATATGGTATATACAGCCTGTGGGCAGCATATGACATGTAGCCTGTGTGCAGCATATGGTGTATATATAGCCTGTGTGCAGCATATGGTATATATAGCCTGTGTGCAGCATATGACATGTAGCCTGTGTGCAGCATATGGTGTATATATAGCCTGTGTGCAGCATATGGTATACAGTATAAAGCCTGTGTGCAGCATGACATGTAGCCTGTGTGCAGCTATATATGCCGCTATAGATTATACACAGCCTTTAAGTACTTTCTGGGTGCTCTTTACTGCTTCAGGTAGTTTATATGGTTGGGAACTGAAGATTGGACCTAGACTTGCAAATCCAAGTTTTGCCTGCAATTCACAACTGCATATGCTAACTGTGGTGGCTAACACAGTGGACAAGAGAGCACAGAAAGTGCTAAAGTGCTGTGTTCTCGCATTGAATTAAGTTGGAACACTCTGTGATGCTCACCCCTCCCCCATCCTGTCTTACTGTAAGTCCCCTACAGTAATCAGCCACCTGTATAGATTGCTGTATGGTTTATTTGTGGGGGAAGGAAATAGGGGGGCCCCAACAAAATTGTTGCCCAGGGCCTCCACCAACCTTAATCCGGCCCTGGTTACAAGATATGGTAAGCTAACCTCCGATTGAAAGATTCTCTTCCAATGGCATTATGATTTTTTTTTATATTATTTTTTGTAAGTATTAGAAAAAGGGCAAATACAAATTGTTAGAATATTTTTGGAAAGAAATATTCAGAAACTAAAACTGTTGAAAGTAAAACCATTAATATTTTGCTTTTATTTCAATCAATATTATCCATTTGTAAGATTGAATTACTTTTCTTTCTCTGCTTAGAATGTTTTCTGAGCTTCCCCCAGACCAAAACCTACTTCAGCCACTTTGACCTGAGCCAAGGATCAGCTGATCTCCAGAGACACGGAGGCAAGATTTTGGGTGCTCTTGTACAAGCTGCCAAACATCTGGACAACCTGGATGCAAAAAATGATAATGCAGATACCAGGAAAGTAATGTTTTAATATTAGGCAATGGTCTTTTTTCAGTAATTATTGGCTGGATGTTAGGCCATGTTCACACAAGCATAAAGGTTTTGTTCACAGAGCCCTACACAGCGTTTTATAGTAGTAAAATTACAGTAATAGGACAGTTTATACGATTATAGTTGTCTTTGTTATGTAGATGCTGTCTCACTCCATACTGGTTGTCCTGCTGAATTTGATGCCACCACCCATGCCGCTTTTGACAAGTTCCTTGCTGCAGTATCTCACATTCTCACCTCCAAATACAAATAAATGGATGAATTTACTATTTTTTTCTAAATAAAATCTTTGAAATAACGATTTCTGCATTTTTATTCTCATCCTTACAAAATAGATCACTTAGAGAGTGTGGGTGAAACCATGCCTGCACACGATGTCAAATAGCTGCACAATGTCCTTGCAACACTGTTGACATGGTGCACCTGTAGGTGTCACATGGGGGTGTGGTTTTGCTCGCACACAATGATGGGGATATATGCCAACCCCCTCATCTCAAAAAACTTTAAAGAGTCACTGTCAGTTTGTTGTCCTGTGCCAACCCCCTCATCTCAAAATACTTTAAAGAGTCACTGTCGATCTTTGTTGTCCTGTTTTGATCTTTTAATTTGCTCTCTCCATAGGGGAACGATGAAGACGGGGGAGCATTTTTCGGCTAATAAACCCAATAACAAAGTTTCTTAAAATCGCCTGGACTATGGATTTCTGCAAAAAAAAAAAAATTCACAACAGTGACACTTTAAAAGCTTTCTTTTGCTCATTAGGCAAGGGGTTAGGTTAAAATTATTGTAATTTGATACCTAATCTCCATGGAAAACTACTATTTAAAAATGCTGAAAAATCCAATAAAACTTTACTTTAAAAAAAAATAGTATTTGGTTGTATGATCCCAAAAATGGCAACACAAAATAAGAAAAATTAAGCTTCAGGAACTATAAGCAGATCACAATGACATATAAAGCAATTACTTATATACAAAAGCCAGAAAAAGCATCTGTAATCTGTAAATCGCTTATAGCTAGTGATGAGTCAACTTGCCAAATGTTCAAGTTTGTCTGAAAGCCCAGCATTTGACTCCCGGTGGCTGGAGAAGTTGGATGTAGCCTATGACTGTATCCATATTTTTCCAGACTTCCTGGGGCTGTATCCAACTTTTCTAGCAACAGGGAGTCAAATGCTGGATGAACCCAATTTTCTGCAAGTTCAAGCAAGAGCTTGTGAGGTACTCTTCTGTCAGGGGCTGACTCAGAAAACCCCCACCTAGCTTGGTACACACTCAATACACTATAAGTAGAGATGAGCGAACCTCGAGTATGCTCGAGTCGATCCAAACCTGAACTTTCGGCATTTGATTAGCGGTGGCTGCTTAACTTGGATAAAGCCCTAAGGCTATGTGGAAAACATGGATATAGTCATTGGCTATATCCATGTTTTCCAGACAACCTTAGCGCTTTATCCAAGTTCAGCAGCCCCAGCTAATCAAATACTGAACGTTCGGGTCGGATCGACTCGAACCCGAACCCGGTTCGCTCATCTCTAACTATAAGTAAAATGCTCACTGAGAGAAGTAACGTGGAACCATGAACCAATCTAATAGTATAGGTGACAATGGGGTATGAGTTAACAGGTAACGGTAAAACTTAAGCAATAGGTGAGGCTGTAGCCATATAGTCAAAAAATGTTGGGGCCCAGTTACCGTGGATATTGGAACATTTTAGAAATCATAGGTGCTTGCAGCTTGAACAATCCACGAGGTAACAATTTTTGTTAAAAGAACAGATTCCAACAGAGTTTAAGCTACAAGTCTTTATATGTCACTGTCAGGCCACAGCTTAACCAGCCATGTTACACATGGTTACTCGCACTTTTACTGCTGACCTACACATCAGGCTTAATCCAGGTTTCCAACATGGAGCAGCAGCATTTAGGAACGATTTCACAGAGGAAGTGGGTGCCAGGGTCCTCTTCACAGGACACATTGGAGCTGGGGAGTCATGTGTGGACTCAGTCCTTCCTTCCTTACTCATCTGTCAGGTCTCTCTCTTTTACCTCTGACACAGATATAGCACTGGCCAGCACAGGTGGGGGTCTCCTCTCCTCAGGCAATGCTGACCACCTTACACTGTCTCTCTCTGGCTTTTCTCCTTTTCCTCTGTCTGACAGTGCCCCCTTTTTTCCTCTCCACAATGCAGCATCACTTCCTTCTTGCCTCAGTTCACTGTCCTAGGGAGAGATAGGAAATGTAGTTTGAATGCCTCTTGGTGACACTGTGCCTGCTTCTCTTCATAAATCCTCTTCATGGGTTACATATATATTTTTGTACTTACAGATGCGGTCACCCCCTTAATACTGCTGCTCTAGGCACAGGACTATGAGAGTCTAATGGCAAATAGAGCCCTGGCTGCATGCAGTGTTATTTACTATGTCAAACATCCTTAAATTAGCAATGAAGGCTCCTGGTAGAGCCTTCGCCGCAGGTCTGGAGTATAGATTAGCAAACCGGCCGAGGTTCGGGTTCGTATGAACCTGAACTTTCGGCTTCTGATTCCTGCTGTCTGCCCGCTCCGTGGAAAGGGTGGATACAGCCTGAGGACCGCCTGAAAAACTGGGATACAGCCATAGCCATAGGCTGTATCCCAGTCTTCTAGGCGGTCCTCAGGCTGTATCCACCCTCTCCACGGAGCGGACAGACAGCGGGAATCAGAAGCCGAGAGTTCAGGTTGATACGAACCCGAACCTCGGCCGGTTCGCTCATCTCTAGTCTGAAGAGAGTCCAAGACCTCGTTCATACTTCCATAGTTGTGTCCGCAATTGTGGACAGCACTATTGACCCATTAGTTTGGATGGCCCTGTTCACACGTCCATATGTGTTATGGGGCTGTCATCCGTGCCACAAAATAATCACTGTTCTTCTAGGAATAGGTCCATGCATTGTGGACAACTATAGATGCACTTCCATAGTGCTGTCCATAGCTATGGGTTGGCAGCCATGGACAGCATTACAGAACATGTGAATGTAGCCTAAAGGTTCTTATACACCTTATACTGTTGGTTGCCAAACCCGCCCCTGGCTGACATTTATTGAAGATGTATAGGCACCTTTAGCGAATAATACATAAAGTATGACTTGGAGACTTTGTCTGTGTTCGGCACAGTTTGGCAAAAAGTCCCACATTTTTTTGCAACTGGGCATGTGTGGAAGAAAATGGTTAATCCTTGAGCCACAGAAATCCAGCAAAAAAGCAAGGACACCGTGGCACTTACCAATTCAAAATGCTAAATTGTACACTTTATTCCATAAAACGCATGGTATGGGACCGACCGATCACCTGTTAGTGTCTTGTACTATGCGCTTTATGGAATAAAGTATCCAATTTTGCATTTTGAATTGGTAAGTGCCACAGCGTCCTTCCTTTCTTGCTAGATTATACATTGGACTTTGTCTGTACACTGTTGAGCAATGCCCTGGATTTGAAGGGTCTGCAGCACGTGGGTTATCCATGAGGTCACATACAAGACAACTGCTTAACAGGTAGCACTGAGACATTAATTTCTGCTGTATTGGAACTTGAGCAGCAGAAAGTTTACCACAGACTGGTGAATCTTAATTACCATCCAGATGATGCTTGAAGTCCATACCTAGCAATAAATGAGTAATGCTGCGTTTACACGTAACGATTATTGGCCCGATCGTACGATTAGCGATGTCGGATTTACGATTTTTTTTTTATAACGATCAGCGTTTAGATGGTACGATATATCGTACGAATATTCGCACTGCGATCGTTTTGCGATCGTTTAAGCCTATCTCACACATTGGTTAAATCAGCGAACGACTGTTCACACGGAACGATTTGTGAATTTTTTGCGTACGATGAACGACGATTTGATGACCTGATGAAAGATCAAAATGTACGATTTATCGTGCGTCGTTCGATCGTTCGCTGCGTTTACAAGTACGATTATCGTTCAAATTCGACCGTTATCGCGCAAATTCGCACGATAATCGTTACGTGTAAATGCAGCATCACTCTTGCCAGGGGTGGATTATAATGCGGGTTGTTTGGGTGGCCGCACTGGGCCCAAGACTCAAAACTGCCCAATTATCATACACTGCTGCCAAAAGGCACTGCAGTGCAGCACATCACTCAGAGGCCTGTCTACCCGAGGCCCACAGAAGGATAGAAAGAGCCTAGGCATAAAAGGTACAATGCCTAAGTTTCCCCCACCTGACTCACCCAATTCACATTTCTTGTTACCTGCTTTGCCAAAGAGTGACCCATGACAAAACAGAAAAGGTGTGTTGGGTGAGTAAGGTATTGTACCTTCTGTGCCTGGGCTCTTTCTATCCTTCTGGGTTTCAGAAGCATTATATCTTGGATTCAGTACATCACTAGAGATCTTTTTGCATATCCGGCACTTACTACTGCAAATATTTATTGACAGCACTTTTCCTCATTCTGTGTGGTTGGGTGTATCTCCAAAATGACCAGTGGTGGTGGGCAAGTGTCCATTCCTGCTGACCAGGGCCGTATTTACCACTAGGCACCCGTGGTCCGGTGCCTAGGGCAGCACCTTGCAGGGGGGCACCACCGTGCAGGGGGACAGAAAAAACTAATATTTTTGTTTTTATTTTTTTAGTTTCCCTCCTCCCGTTTTCCAGGGGGGTGGGGGGTATGGTAGTATTGGTCAGGTCTGGTATCGCCAATAGGTGCGTAAGGATGGGGCGTCTTCAGGTTTAGTGCCTAGGGCAGCAGCAGCTGTTAATACAGCCCTGCTGCTGACCCTTCCTCTATAAAATTAAAGTGAGCCAAGACACAGCACAAATCTCTTGGATCTTAACCTGTAGCTCATTGTAACTATACACAAGCAAGATGACTTTCTCTGACGCTGAGAAGGCTGCCATTGTGTCCATCTTGGACAAAGCCTTCAGAAATCTCACCGCTCTTAGTGCTAAAACTTAGGAAAGGTAATCATTTTATTCAGTAGTATCCACATCCAATATTCCCATATTTCAGTCACGGCTTATTCACTTTAGTGGAACTGGTCAAGTGAATACACAATAACCAAGCATCCCTGATGGTTGCAGCTGCTCCCATTACACCATATGACCCCCCCCCCTCTACACCCCCCCCCCCCCCTTCTTTCATGAAACTGTCTGAACTCCATAGCTTATACAAACTAGAAGGACTTTCATCATATACTGGGACACTAGTCTTTCGTCTAGGGGCTTATTGGGGCTCATTTGAATCTTGCCCCTCCTCCTTCCTTTTCCCCTTTGATAAAATGTTTCCTAGTTTGTTTGTAATGTTTTATGTAACAAAGTTTGGTCCCCCCCCCCCCCTCTACAGGGGAGGAGAGAGTTAAAAGAACATATTTGTTAATAAAAACACTTTATTTAAAAAAAGAAAAAGTGACTCTCATGGGGGAGAGGGATGTATCAAATGGTCAAATTCTAGGAGATTTGGCAGTACGTCCTTATCAGTGTAAGGGTATATTCACACGGGCGGGCTCGCAGCGAGAATCTCGCTGCGAGCCCGGCAGGTCCTGTCAGTTCCCATAAACTACATACTTGCTGCGGTCTAAACGACCGCAGCGAGTATGTAATTATACCGCGCTTAACCCCTTCTACTCCCGCCGGCTCCCCCGCTGTAAGCAGCATACATTACCTGTCCTTGCTGCACGGGTCCGGCGTCCTGCTCTCCCGCCCGGCCAATCAGTGGCTGCGGCTGGGCAACACACTAATTGGCCGGACGGGAGAGCAGGACGCCGGACCCGTGCAGCAAGGACAGGTAATGTATGCTGCTTACAGCCGGCGGGAGTAGAAGGGGTTAAGCGCGGTATAATTACATACTCGCTGCGGTCGTTTAGACCGCAGCAAGTATGTAGTTTATGGGAACTGACAGGACCTGCCGGGCTCGCAGCGAAAATCTCGCTGCGAGCCCGCCCGTGTGAATATACCCTAACAGTCTTTGCACTGAGGATTTAAAGTGATACTATCATCCCCTTACTCTCACTTCATTTAATTGGTTAACAGTGTCACCTGGGTGGGCTTCACAGCAGTTGGACCCCATCTCTCGGGTAGGGAGAGTGGGCCCACCTAGGTGCCACTGTCCACCGATAAAATTAAGCAATTATAGAGCTGAAAGAAGACACAGACAAGTGTTATACAGGTGTATATCGAATGTGTAGCATCTAATTTTATGGATGGTGCGAAGAACAGCACATAGAGTAAGGGGCTAACAACATACCTTTAAGTTCTTTAATTACCAAAGAGGCAATGTGACTAGAATTTCCTTAACCTGGGTATCACCCTCCAACCCTAAATGTACCTTTCCAAGCTTGTAGTGAAAAAGTGGTTTTGTTGGCACGTAGCACCTATTGCAAATGTCCCACCAGTTACCCCCTAGCCAAGCCCCGACAAAATATAATGTTCTGTAATTGTGATAGAAGTGATGACAGTGTGTCAATAGGTGAAAGCAGGGAAGGGAGGGGAGGGAAGAGATGCACCTATGGCTTGAAACCACCTATAAAACACTAAAAAAAAAAATAGAACGGTCCATTAAATTTCCCTACCACCTATCTACCTGGATCTGCAGCTATGTACCTGGTATGGAGTTGACAGATAGAACAGCAAATCTTGTTAAATCACATTCTTACAAGCCCAAGACTTGTCATATGCCATTGAGCCGTGTTGTGTCCTCCAGGATTCAAAATAAAAGAAAAAAAAAATCTTAATATTATAAATGATGTCATTTTCGCACAAATATTTTCATTTGAAAAAAAGACAATAGTGAAGTTACGCTTTATTGGTATTTCAGATTTTTATTATAACATCATTCCCATACTGCCGATTTGCAATCAAGACTTTTTATTGGACTGATCATCCTCTTGTTCATCTGTATTTGGAGCACAGGGTAACAGAGACGGAAGCCAGGAACTTATCCCAAGCGCAATGGGCACATGGAGTGAAGTCTTTTGGGAAATGAATGGCCAGGACAACCAGGATGTTGTGACAGAGAAGCTAGAAAACAAAGAACATTATCACTTATTATAGGACTGGATGAGAGAGCCGCGTCCCCTTCATTATTTACCATTCACAGCACAATATAGTTTTAGTAGTGGTTGCAACTGGTATATTAGTTTATTGTATCTTTTGAGACTACCGAACTGTGCCTGGTAAATAATGAAGAGTAGCAGCATTTAATGAAGGCCATTTGATCAGAGGATCAGCAGTGGTGCTAAAAGTCAGGGCCCCACTTATCTAATGATGGTAGCCTATCCTACACATAGCATCTTTTTATAAAAAGATCATTTCTTTTTTAAATACTCTTTAGTCTAGATCAGAGATGAGGAACCTGTGGCCCTCCAGCTGTTGCACAACTATGATTCCCATAATGCCAGGTCAGCCTGAGCTGACGCTTAGGGTGTCCAGGTATGATGAGAAGTTTTGTAAAAACAGGTTCCCCATCCCTGGCCTAGATCAGTGCTTCTCAATTCTAGTTCTCATGGCCCACCAAGGACTGAAATTGAGAAACACTGGCCTAGATATTGCTACGACTGGTAGATTGATACAATCTGAGCTCCGACAGAAGTTATATTTTACATTGTTTTCAGTAAAATGATGTCTCACCGGAAAGTTTCCTGGATCCACTCTAAGAATGAATGCGTGGAGGTCACTCAGCTGGCTAAGAGCTGCATCCAAGTCATCCAGGTGCTTGCTGGCTACACCAATGGCATTAAGGATCTTGCTTCCCTGACGCTTCAGATCAGGGGAACCGGCGTCTAGGTTGAACTTGCTGAAGTATGTCTTAGTTGCAGGGAAACTCTTGAAAAGTCTGTAAGAGAGGAAAAGATTATTTTTCCAACATCTGTACACATAATGGGCCACATTTACTATGCCTTATGCACCACAAATATGGATCTGTATGCATTTATTATGCTCTGTGTGTCAAAAAGAATAGGAAGATACACAATGCATGACTATGGTATGTGGCCTACCTAAATGGAGGAGGGTGTCTGAAAATTTGGAAAATTTTTCTTACTTTTTTGGCTACATTTTTTTAGACTGGAACTGTGATAGGCTAGCATGGTTTACCTCCTAAACAACCCCACATATAATAAACCTTACCATAATATTACTATATGTAAATGTATGCATCTGATTATTATCGCTATAGATAACTTACTGCAGAATATATGTATGTGTATATATAGATTTATATATCTATATAGAAAATATAGCTTCAATAGCTAATTGTGTATAGTTTTTATGCACTTTCAAAATCACAAAATCAGAGGCCCACCTGTCCAAGACTTCAGCTCCAAGATCCTCAGCATGGGCAGCAACTTTTCCCCAGATAAGGGCAATGGCTTCCCTCTCTTTAGCGTTAAAAGGCATTGTTCCTGGATTTCTTGGATGCAGTCAATATTAAAACCTGAATGTTACTGATGTTCCAGTTTCTTGGGGTTTAAATATGTATGGGCAGGTCCCCATGTGCAATCAGGGGTCACTTAAGGTCTCCACCCAATTTATTAACATCTGCTTATCAAATGTCCTTAAAGTAATGATTACAGGGTGTGCGACCTCATGATTATTTCGCGTACTTACTGTAATGTGAAGTCCATTACAGTATATATATATATATATATATATATATATATATATATATATATATAATTTTACTTTTTTTAGCCAGTAACTACATACTGTACAGTATATGCAGCAATGATAATGGTTCTCCACTCTATACATTAATAATGATCATACAGATAATAATAAGAATAATAGTAAGAATATAAAATATAATAAAAAGTCAGTTGGTATACTGTGAAATGTTTCCAGCCTATAAAGGTTGTTGTGACAGAGAATTTAGATTGTGAGCTGAATTTGTTGGCGTTATATAAGAAACAGAAAATAAATACCTTTTTAGCTATTGGCCTAAAAATTTTATACCTATTTTAATTGTCGTACTTTGCTTTTATTATACTGTGTGTGTGAACCTAGCCTTAAGGGTACAAACCCACTTGACGTATTTGCTGCGTGAATCAGTCTTAAAAATAAGCAGGCAAAACGCAGGTTGGCTTTATACGATTGTTCTGCATTAAAATACGCAATTGCGTATTTTTGAAGCGTGAAGCTTGTTGTTAGCAAAGCATCAGTTGTTAACAACCTGTGTGAAAAACGCATGTAGCTTCACGCTTCAAAAATACGCAATTGCGTATTTTAATGCAGAACAATCGTATAAAGCCAACCTGCGTTTTGCCTGCTTGTTTTTAAGACTGATTCACGCAGTAAAGTGGGTTTGTACCCTCAGGCTGCGTTCACACTACGTATATTTCAGTCAGTATATGTATATTTCAGTCCGTATATTTCAGTCAGTATTGCAACCAAAACCAGGAGTAGATTAAAAACACAGAAAGGATCTGTTCACACAATGTTGAAATTGGGTGGATGGCCGCCATATAACAGTAAAAAACTGCCATTATTTCAATACAACAGCCGTTGTTCTAAAATAACAGCAAATATTTGCCATTAAATGGCGGCCATCCACTCAATTTCAACATTGTGTGAACAGATCCTTTCTGTGTTTTTAATCCACTCCTGGTTTTGGTTGCAATACTGACTGAAATATACATATACTGACTGAAATATACATATACTGACTGAAATATACGTAGTGTGAACGCAGCCTCAAGAGGTATTCCAGGAAAAAAAAAATTCCCGTATCCTGTGGAGGAGGAGATTGCGGGGGAGGGGGGGGGGGTCCGACCTCTGTCCCCCCCTGCCCCCTATGATATCATATCGGGCCCCAGCTTCTGTATTATGAATAGAGCCGTGGGTACGGCACGTGACCCACATCTGTATTCATTCCTATGGAGCAACAGACAGAGCCAAATACAGCGCTATCCTGTGTACTCGGCTCTTTCAGTCGCCTCCATAGAAATGAATAGAGATGCGGGTCACATGACGTACCCACGGCTCTATTTATGATACAGAAACTGGGGCCCAATATGGAGATAGGTGGGGGTACAGAGGTCAGAACCCCGTGATCTCCTATTTGTCTTCTGGATAGGAGAAAGGTTCATTTTTCCTGGAATACCCCTTAAAGCTGGTGTTTCAAAGCAGTAATAGGCTATGTTCACACATAGTATTTCACTCAGAATTTGGCGGCCAACAACTAAATTTCAAGTGTGTGAACATTGCCTTTCTGTGTTTTCCTGACTTTGGTTGCAAAATACTGACCAAAATACTGAGAAAAAATATTGTGTGGGAACATAGCCATAGGCTGGGTTCATGGTATTTTGGTCAGTATTTGATCAGTTTGCTTTTAGCTAAAAATACTGACCAGAATAAGACATATCAAACCAATCCCTCTAGGTCTTCTGAAATGAATATTGGTCAACCTACAGTTCTATCTAGATTTCACATATGTTCGCTACTAGGTAATACAGATGCCATATGAAATTGGCCTTGTGTATTTTTACAGGAAAGTTTTACAAACACTTTAAGGTGTCCTTGATGAACATAGGAAGGAAAATAGGAAAGAAAAAGATGTCTTTACATCTCAGTGAGAATATCTGTAAGTACAGTTTTTATAGATATATAATGCAGAGCCCTTGGTCAGCTATGGGTCCTCTTGGGAATCTTACGTTGCAAAGAGGCACATAAAAAAAATTCCTTGTAATAATAATTGCATGCTCCATTACTTCTCCCCCTAGAGCATAGCAAGCCTCACACACATGGATGGCCCATAGCAGTCTATGAGTCCACACTCTGCCATTGTCCACATGGAGCAATGCTGAGGTCACTTCCCATGAATTCTGCACAAAAAAAATAAAAGCCCTGCTTCTGGTAGCCGCACTGAGGTACATCTGCTGCCAATAGCGTGACTTTTAAAGGGGGGGGGGGGTGACAAAGCTGCCAATAGCATGACAAAGCGGGACGAAGCGGGGGGGATGTCCTGTAAGAGTTCTTTTTGAGCGCTCACAGTTATATAGCCAGACACAGCACACATTGGCTGGGTGGGCCCCAGCACTTGTCCTGCCGTTGTCATGCACTGAGACCCAAGACGGAGTGCTGTAATAATTGATAAATGTAAGCTTAGGTGCTGGGACTGGCCGGTAGGGGATAAAATAGCTATTTGCACTGTAAAAAAAAAAAAGAGGGGAGTCAGCTCTGCCCACACTGTGCACTGTGTACTGTGTAGCCAAGTATTTCTTGAGGACAGTCTGTACTTTTGAAATGACCCACCCAAGCCTCCCTTTTTCTTAAAGTAAGGGTACACAGATATGCTTACATCTTTTTCAGAGCCCAAAGCAGATACAGCAGGCACACACCACAGGAGAAACATCCAATTGTTGCACTCTGCATGTGGGAGCTGAACCCAACCTAAACCCAATACTAACAGACTGGTGGGGGTCTCGGCAGCTAGACCTAAACAAGAGAAAACCCTTAACATGATGTGTAGTGAAATGACAGTGACAGCTGGTGCTAGAATTACTGTTTTGTCTCTTCACCATTATTAATACTAATAACCTTTATTAATGTTGAGCTGAATATATTTTGTATGTAGCAGGGGCACACCACCACACTAACCCATATCACCCAGAATATTTATATCATAAAAATGAAAGTCTGTCTGTCTGTCTGTCCCAAATAGACTTCCAAACGCCTGAACCGTTTGACCCCAAATTTGGCAAACAGATACATAGGGTGCCCGGGAAGGTTTTAGCGAAGGTCCCGTCCCCGCCAGATGTACAGGAGAGGAGAAGGAGGGAAAAGAGCGCCCCATAGAGATGAATGGGAAAATCTCCTCACTGCAAACACAGGTGATATAATTAGCTGCAGCAGACACGGCAGTTGGAGCCTTAGCAACCAATAGGATTACTGCTTTCATTTTCACAGGGAGCAATGGTTGCTAGGGAAGCTGCCTCACAACATCCACAGTAATAACTGGTAGACCCCTACTCCATCTATACAGTACATGTATACAGGACCCCCTACTCCATCCATACAGTACATGTATATACAGGACCCCCTACTCCATCCATACAGTACATGTATATACAGGGCCCCCTACTCCATCTATACAGTACATGTATATACAGGGCACTACAGGTATACCAAACTGTGACCGGGTAACACTGCCACACCAGACCTGACCAATACTACCATACTGTGACTGGGTAACACTGTCATAACACACCTGACTAATTCCACCATACTATGACTGGAAAAAACTGCTATACCAGACCTGACCAATACCGCCATACTGTAACTGGATAACACTGTCATACCACACCTGACCAATACCGCCATACTGTGACTGGATAACACTGCCATACCAGACCTGACCAATACCACCATACTATGACTGGATAACACTGCCATACCAGACCTGACCAATACTGCCATACTGTGACTGGATAACACCACTGTACCAGACCTGACCAATACCGCCACACTGTGACTGGAGAACACCGCCACACCAGACCTGACCAATACTGCCATACTGTGACTGGGTAACACCATCATATCACAGGTATATAGGACCCCAAACTATACACTACAGGTATACATGACCTCCACCAACTCTATACTACAGTTATACAGGACCCTCAAACTATGCACTACAGGTATACAGGACCCCAAACTATATACTACAGGTATACAAGACCTCCACCAATTATATACTATAGGTATCCAGGACCCTCAAACTATAAACTACAGGTATACAAGACCTCCACCAACTAAACATTACAGGTATACAGCACCAACTATATACTACAGGTATACAGGACCCCCGAACTATACAGTACAGGTATACAGGACCTTCACCAACTGTACACTGCAGATATACAGGACCTCCCTCAACTATACACTACAGGTATACAGCCCCCCCCCAACTACACACTACAGGTATACAGGACCCCCCCAACTATACACTATAGGTATACAGCCCCCCCAACTATGCACTACAGATATGCGAGACCCCTAAAAACTATACATTGTGGGTATACAGAACCCCTCCAACTATGCACTACAGGTATACACTAATTCCACTGATTAACTCAGATGAAACAATACCTTTAGCTTGGCCTCCTGGGCACCTTAGAACAAATCTAATTAACACACTGACACTTTATACCCGGGCAGCGCCGGGTACATTTTCTAGTACATAATACATATCCAAATGACCAAAACAAACTAGCGAACCCATTCTGATATCTAATTTTACTGTATATTTGCAGTTATAGGCTGGGTTCACACTATGTATATTTGAGGCTGTATTTGGTCCTCATGTCAGGTCCTCATAGCAACCAAAACCAGGAGTGGATTGAAAACACAGAAAGGCTCTGTTCACACAATGTTGAAATTGAGTGGATGGCCGCCATATAACTGTCAGGATGGTATCTTTGCGGAGCGTTATGCGCCCCTCGGCTCATGCTGTGCTGCCGAAAAGGCGCTGAAATTCTTGTATTCTGTTTGTGTTTTTGTTTGCAGTGTGTGAACACTGGTTTATTTGCTCACTTTTGTTGGGAGACACACCCGAATTCACCTGCTGAGTTCTGTCTGGCCATGTCAGGGTTTATCTGTGTTCTGGTTCTGCTGTGACTGACAGGTCTTCCTGCCAGTGGATCTGTTTTGTTCTCAGGTGTCTGTGCTTGGAGATCAGGGGGATGGTCCAATTATGTTCTGGATCAGAACCCTGGCCTCCTATATAACTACCTCAGTCTGGGATATCATTGCTGGTTATTGACTTGTCTCTGCCTGCTTGTGTGTTCTGTTTTCTGGTTTCTCCTGACTCCTGCTTAGTATTTTTGACCTCCCTTGTTTGCCGCCTGCCCCTGACCTCATTGCCTGTTTTCTGACTACGCTTTTGGATCCGATTTTGTACTTTTGCTGCCAGATTGTTGTGACCCGGACTGTCGACCATTCTTCATTGTGTTTGTCTGTCTGTTTTGTATTTGTGTTCCACCTAGCCAGTGCAGGGACTGCCGCCCAGTTGCTCGCCGCCATCTTAGGGCGGATTGTGGCAAGTAGGTAGAGGACAGTGGGCGGGGCTAAGCTTAGGGCTCACTGTCTTGTATTGTCCTGCTGTCCGGTTCCTAACAATAACGGTAAATAACTTCCATTATTTCAATACAACAGCCATTGTTTTAAATAACAGCACATATTTGCCATTAAATGACGGCCATCCACTCAATTACAACATTATGTGAACAGAGCCTTTCTGAGTTTTCAATCCACTCCTTGTTTTGGTTGCTATACAGCCTCAAATATACGTAGTGTGAACATAGCCTTAGGCTATGTTCACACATTGTATATTTTCGTAAAACCAAAAAATTTGTGCAACAGCCGTGATTATTACGAGAATATACGTGCCATTGCTGCCTATGGGATTCCGGCCGGAGTGTATACACATAGTATGCGATCCGGCCGGGATCCCTAGCGGCGCCGCAAATAACCGACATGTCAGTTTTCTGCGGTCCCTATTCATTAAATAGAGGCCGCAGAAAGCCCTGTCAGTGCACACTATGGAGCGAGCGAGTGTGGGGAGTTCTGATGTGGGTGCACACAGATGCACCCGTATCAGAACTCTGCGGCCATAAAGATCATCCGGCTTGTACTGCAGTACCGGCCAGGATGATCTTTTCAGAGACCGTTCGTTCTGTGACCCAGCCGGGTCAGGGAAAGGCTGGTCTCTTACTAAGTGTGCACATAGCCTTACAAATAAAAACTATAAATAACATAAATTTCTTGCTTTTTGTGCACAAAATGTTACTAAAAAATTACAGTGATCAACTAGATTTGTATTTCCAAGGAAATACATAGGCGGAAATTTATCAAGGTTTTTGCGCCTATTTTTAGGTGAATAATTGAATTTTTCACTCATTTTCAGTCTAAGTCCTATTTTTTAGATGCAACTTTTTTTTAATCTGCCTGTTTTGAGTATTCACCCAAAAGTTTGCATAATCTGGGATTAGCGCTTAATTTATCATTTGCGACTATCATCTGCACAAACAGGTGCAGGCCTACGTCTGGTCAGTACCAGATGAATATATTTGCGCAATTTGATATTATTTTTGCACAAAAATGATAAATAAAGCAGACCCAGAGTCTGGCCCCACGTGCCGCCCCCTCACCGCCCCCCTGGCAACGGTGGAGTAAAATTGCCAAATGTAAATATTTTATTAGCAAAACAGCCATTTGCGAATAAATTAATTCACATCTGGCAATTTTACGTCAAAAAATACAACTTTTTACTTTGATAACTTTCCCCCAATATTTACTCCACTTATTCCAATGTTTCTAGAAATCCCCCATGTGTGGCCGCAGTGCGTCACCTGACTCAACCACAGGCCGCTGACATGACAGAGAACTGTTGAATTTTGGGGCCTTTTTTTATTTCAGTTTTTTTAGCCATTATACCATGTCAAAGAGTCCAAATATTTGTGTAAGACAACTTGACATTTCCATCTGTACCATTCGGGGGGACATGTGACTCCCTGATCATTTTTTGTTTAATTTTTTTATGAGGTGGTACAAATAAAAAACACAATTTAGCAGCTGTTTTTCCTCATTTTTTGTACCCCGTTTACTATACGTTACAGATGACATGTTATTGTTATTTGTCAGGTCGGAACAATTACAGTGATATCCAATTTATAAAGCTTTTGTTATAGTTTATGGCATTTATACTATGGCTATGTTCACACTGCCTATGTTTCCGGCCGTAGGTTGAGGTTGATGCGTTTGCTTGAAAGTATACGATATACGCCCGCACATTGCACACTATATATGAGCTTACGGCCGGATCGTGTACGGCGCTGTGAAAAATGAACAAGACCATTGTTTGAGGACGGAAATGTTCCAACTCATGGCCGTGGATTTCCATGTGGTCCCGTACGGAGTACTTATTTCAGCCAAATTGAACTTGATTTTTCAATCCAAAAGGTTCTGTGTGGTTTACGGGGCTGGGTGAAGATTTCCAAGTAAATGACCTGTTTCAGATCGCTTCGAAACAAGCTAGGGAAGCATAACTGTACTATGGGCGTATGTTCGCGGTTCGTACGCATCCGGCCGCATGTCTACTTTTCCCACACCCGTAGTTTCAGCCCCACATGTACGGCGGCGTATGAAATGCGTCCGGACTCATACACAGTGTGAACATAGCCAAAAACTGTTTGTGTCTTGCATATTGTAAGAGCAGTAATATTTTTATTTTTTTCCCAAAGGAGTTATGTGAGGGCTTTTTTTTTGCAGCATAAGCTTTTTTTAGTGGTACACCTTTTGGGTACATGTGACGTTTTGATAGCTTTTTTCTATATTTTTAGGGGGCGGGATTAAAAAAATGTAATTTTGGTTAGTTTTAAAAAATTTTTACAGCATTAATCAGGCAGGATAATTAATGTAACAGGTTAATAGACTGGGTCATTATGGATGCGGTGATACCAAATATGTGTATTTTATTCATAGGCGATCATTTCTAAAGGGGGGGTGGGGAATGGGTCATTATGGACGCGGCAATACCAAATATGTGTATTTTATTCATAGGCGATCATTTCTAAAGGGGGGGTGGGGAATGTGTATATATATATATATATATATATATATATATATATATATGTGTGTGTGTGTGTGTGTGTGTTTGTTTGTATATATATATATATATATATATATATAGAAGAATTTTATGGGTACAGAAAAAAGTACAGAGTAAGGGTCATCAGCAGGTACAAAGTTACAGTAGATACAAGTCAGGCATACTGACATTAGTCACTATGCTGATAGCAACACTCCATTTAGCTTAAATTGCATACATTGAGACCCAAGAAAAAAGAGAATAGCTTTAAACCATTGGTAACATTTTAAAGATATCAAGAAAAGGATATAGAGAACAAAAAAAGAGAGAATAGGGAAAGAGAAAAGCCAGCACAGTACCAAAGACGAGAAGAGAGAAATACATAGAAAAAATAAGGCACAGATCCTCCCAAAATACCGCCTCCTATTAAAGGGGTAGTGCGGCATTTAACTTTTTTTCACTAAATAACATACATTACAAAGTTATACAACTTTGTAATGTGTGTTATTTAAGTGAATGGCCCCCTTCCCCATGTTTCCACCATTTGGCGGCCCGGGTCGACAGCGAACACGTAAATATAATGCACCAACACTTCCGGGGTGGGGGGAACATGGGGAAGGGGACCATTCACTTAAATAACACACATTACAAAGTTGTATAACTTTGTAATGTATGTTATTTAGTGAAAAAAAGTTAAACGCTGAACTACCCCTTTAGGCTCTCCTCAGGCAGAATAAAAGCGATACAGCGGAGTGTCCATAAATGCGGTCCATACTGACCACATTGCAGAAATAGCAGCAGAATTTTTATCATGTTCAGTCCTAAGTTCTTACATCCTCTGCAGAAACTGAATTTCCGCAAACCATTCCATAATCGTGGGTGGAGTCTCCAACTTCCTCTTTCTAGGTATCACTGTCCTGGCCACAAGAAGTAGAAAGCGTGTTATAGTCTTTTTACATTGTTGTAGAGTACCGGGAATCATGGATAATAAAAGCATAGAAGGGCTATTAGTCAGTTTCACCCCAGTGATCTGTTTATTTGTGCAATCACTAAAGACCAGTATCCTCGGCATTTCAGGCACTCCCACCATATATTCATAGTCCCTTAATTTTGCCTACACCTCCAACACACATCAGAGACTGAAGGACAGAAAGAGTGCAGCAAAGTCAGTACCCTATACCATCTGGATAAGATTATCCATTTATTATCTATTATTTATTTATTTATTTATTTATTTATTTATTTATTTAATTTATTTATGTATTTATGTTTGTGTTTGTTTTTTCACTTTCAATTTACAGGTACACCTATAATACATTACAGCACATGATTTGTGCTGTAATGTATTATAGAGTGAACGAGCTGTCAGAACACTGACACCTCATTCAAACGTTCAGACCCCTGCTTCAGTGCAGGGGCCTGATCGTTATATACCATAGCAGCCCAGACGCCTTAAGCAGTGTCTTAGTTGCTATGGTAACCCCCTAGGAGCTGGGTGATCGCTCGCGCGGCTCCGGGGGAGGGGGTAAGGGGGGTCGGAGGGAGCGGAGGGAGCGTATTCCCCATAAATGCTGCGGTCCCACCGAGCACGGCGCCTATGGGGTTAACTGCAGGGGGGAACACGGCTCCCCTTTGGGCAAGGGCAGCAGGAGGAGGCTGTGTGAGACAGCCTTCTCCTGCTGCCCGATCGCCGCTAGGGACAGCGGGGGGAGGCAGGGAAAGCATGACGTTGTTGGAACATCATGTTGCAGGAACTACCTGCTTTACATGACGTTCCGGAAATGTTATTTTGCGGCAAGGGGTTAAGGTGCTGACCTTTTAAGAGTGACCTACATATGTACTATCTTTTTAAGACCAGCTTATGTACTGGCCCTTTAAAAGCGACTAAGGTACAACCCTTTGAAGAGAAACTTTAGTGCTGTCCCTTTAAGAGTGACTTTGACCCCGGCCCTTTAAGAACAACTTTAATACTGTCCCTTTAAAAGTGACTTTAGTATTTTCCCTTTTATATTAGCTTATGTACCGTCCCTTTAGAAGTGACATATGTACCATCCCTTTAAGAGTGACTTATGTACTGTCCCTTTAAGAGTGACTTTGGTACTGTCCTTTTAAAAGCCACTTTGGCACCTTCCCTTTAAGGGTAACTGGTATCAGCTTTGCTACATCACCGACTCAGCTCTGCTATGTCATGCGGGTAACAGCTCTGCTAAAAAACCAACTCAGCCCTGCTGTGTCATGCGGGTATCAGTTCTGCTAAAACACAACTCAACTCTTTTTTGTCTTGCTGGTATCAGCTCTGCTACGACACTGACTCAGCTCTGCTATGTCATGCGGGTATCAGCTCTGCTAAAACACCAACTCAGCTCTGCTGTGTCATGCAGATATCAGCTTTACTACAACACTAAATCGGCTCTGCTATGTAATGCGGGTATCAGCTCTGCTATGATACCGACTCAGCTCTGCTGTGTCAAGCGGGTATCAGTTCTGCTACCACACCGACTCAGCTCCGCTGTGTCATGTGGGTATCAGCTCTGCTACATCACCGACTCAGCTCTGCTACAACACCAAATCTTCTATTGGCCAATAGTGGACATGTGACTGCGTGGATGTTGTCAGGCATTGACTGACAAGACCTTAAAATTTCAATTGGCTGATATATTTCAGCTATTTGCATATGTGCGCCACTTGATCATACACTGTAAGTGATACCAATGATGATAATATTTCAAAAAATAACTTTATTCTGTTCAACACGTATTGAAACAACCAATTCCTTCATCAGGGACCTAAAGAAATGAACACATAGGAGGAGATCTACGAAGGGTACGCCAGAGGCGTACACCAGGGAGAAGGTGAAGATTGGCTTCTTCTCCCTGGCGTACACCCTCCGTGCGCCCCGCTCGCCCAATGGAAGGGCTGGCGGAGCTTGCGGGGGCGTGATGAGGCGGGGAGGAGGCCTGGCCTCCTCCCGCGCCTCATTTATCATCATTTTCGCCTGTTTGCAAGCGCAAATCATGACGCAAATCTACACCTGCTGGAAGCTGGTATGCCTTTTAGTGAATTCTGCTGCGAAAAAGGGGGCGGGACATAATTTAAGATTTCATAAATCCCCCCCATAGTATCCTTTTTTAAAACTTTCATGTTAAAACTCCTCTCCTACATGGTAACACTTCTGGGGCTACTAAGCCAGTAAAAATCTTATTAAAACCTATTAAGGGTGTGTTCACTCGTACAGGATCCGCAGGAGATTTCATCTAAATAACTGAACAAAGCATCAAATCTGAACCATCAAATCTGCTGCAGATCTGCTGCGGATCCTATACGTGTGAAAGCACCCTAAGGGTAGCTTTACATTCACCGCTTTGCAGCGGATTTTCTGCTGCGAATCCGCAGCAGATCCGCAGCAGATTAGGTCTAAATAACTGAACACAGCATTAAATCTGCACCATCAAATCTGCTCAGATCTGCTGCGGATCCGGTGTGTGTAAAGGCACCCTAAGGCTATGTTCACACTGCGTATGAATCCGTCCGCAGTTCTTACGCCGCCATACATGTGCGGCTGAAACTACGGGCGGGTGAAAAATCGACATGGTGCCGGATGCGTACGCACCGCGAACATATGCCCGTAGTACAGTTATGTTTCCCTAGCTTGTTTCGAAGCGATCTGAGGCAGGTCATTTACTTGGAGATCTTCGCCCAGCCCCGTAAACCACACAGAACCTTTTGGATCGAAAAATCAAGTTCAATTTGGCTGAAATAAGTACTCCGTACGGGACCACATGGAAATCCACGGCCATGAGTTTTAACATTTACGTCCTCAAACAATGGTCTTGTTCATTTTTCACGGTGCCGTATACGATCCGGCCGTAAGCTCATACGTAGTGTGCACTGTGCGAGCATATATCGTATACTTTCAAGCGAACGCATCAACCTCAAAACTACGTGCGTATATTCGCGGTTTGCACTACGGCCGGACTCATACGCAGTGTGAACATAGCCTAAGACTGTATCACAGTAATTATAAGTGCAATTTAAACTCTCTCTATTATTTCATTAAGTCCATTAGGCACTAAGGTATTTAATTTAAATATCCAAAAACTTTCTCTTTTACAGAGTTTTGTGAACCTATGCAATTGGAAATGAATTCTTTCTATTGGATACATTTTTAGTAAGCTATCATTAGCTTAGAAATTGAGCAAAGTGACGGGAAACATTATGGGGGAGATTTATCAAACTGGTGAGAAGTAGAATTGTCTTAGTTGCTCCTAGGAACCAATCAGATTCCACTTTTCATTGCTTACAGAGTCTTTGAAAAATGAAAGGTGGAATCTGATTGGTTGCTAGGGGCAACTAAGACATTTCTACTTTACACCAGTTTGATAAATCTCCCTCTATGTTTTGGAAATTTAGGTCTAATATTAAATCTATGGGGAAGATTTATCAAACATGGTGTCCCTAGCAACCAATCAGATTCCACCTTTTATTTTCCAGTCTGTGAGGAATGAAAGGTGGAATCTGATTGGTTGCTAGGTGCAACTAAGTCACTTTCACTTTACGCCATATTTGATAAATCTCTCCCTATGTGTGTTAATTCTGTTGCGCAAAGTCTGACTGGTCCTTTCCACACACTGGAGGCCGCACAGGCACTCCAGTATGTACAGTAGATGACATAATCAAATCCACAATGCAAGTAGTATGAAACTGCTACCTCTTCTTGGGATCTTGTACTTTTTATACTCTTTGTATTATTTTCTACATAGGGGAAAGTTTTGCACATTGTTTTGTTACATATAAAAATTCAAATTTTTTTCAGACACCTTATTCTTCCCATATCTCCCTACTTTGAGCCTCTGATATGAGGGGACTATTTGTTGCCCTACCATTTGGGCTCTCCTATAAATCATATTTGGGCCTTGATCAATGACGAACGGATCTCTCAATAGAATAGTCAAATTTTTCTTCAGAATATTTTTTATTTTCACATGATTACTAGATTCTAGATGCATGGGCATTATTTATATACACAAGTAGCCTTGTCCGGCCTGCAGTTATGGGCCCTGATTCCGGACTTAGGATTACACTGCTAACAGCACTGGAACACCCGCACAGTAGGGGGCTATCAGCAGAATAGATTCATCTGCTGTCATAGCAGTGATTGGCCGGCTGCATCAGGTGACCTGGGTGTATATAGACCCAGGTTTCCAGACACTTGAATCACTTGCAGTCTGTTAGCTGTCAGGGAGAGCTGCAGGAGCAGGGACAGAGCAAGTGTAGGGCTTAGATTGGCTAGTTAGATAGGCGATTAGCTTACAAACATACCCAAGAGTCCTTTTAAGGACTAGTAGTAGTAATTAGTCAGTCAGTGTGACTGAACGAGCTAGTTCCATACAATATACCAATATTGGCAGGAATAGTGTAGTGATATATAAGGTAATAGTTGTAGTATATTGACATTCCACAAATATAATAAAGTCCTATTTAAGACTAGAAGAAGAGAAGAAACATCATCTGCGACAGTATACTATGAGGATAGGGCCAGGAAAGGACCCAGCAGGCCAGTTGGTTCCCCTTTGTGTGGTACAGCGAACCTGCTGTACCACACAAAGGGGAACCTACTGGCCTGCTGGGCCTCTCCCTATCCGCATTGTGTCATACACCACGTCATTGGAGTGGTGCCCCCGGATGAGCTGCGGTGGTACTATCTATACACCTCACTTGAATTAGCGCTATATTGTGATACTGCACCAGAAAGCACTCCTGTCTCTTTTGTTTTTCACAATACAGTATACTACCAATATTATCTAGTCTAACCAGTAGCATAGAGCAACAATCTTGGGTTGGTAATCGAGTATACACTGCTGTATGCTGTGCTACACTTTTTTGCTGAAAGTAATATACTCACTGCTGTACAAAACTTTTCTGACTAGTGTTATCTCTTTATCTTTCTGGAAAACAAAACACAAAAAAATCATCTGCCATACAGTATAATACCAGTGTCATCCAGTATAACCAGTGTTCTAGTCCGACAGTGTAGTGGTGGGGATTAAGAATACGACGCTGTATACTGTGCTACACTTATTTGCTGACAGTACTATACTAACTACTGTCTAAATTTGAATATGTTTTTCTGACTAGTGTTATCTCTTTCTTAAAAACAAAGCACAAAAAAAAAATCATCTGCCATACAGTAATATACCATTGTCATACAGTCTAACCATTGTCCTTGTGCAACCGAATAGTGGTGGGGATGGAGTTTACATTGCTGTATACTGTGCTTCAAGGGGTAGTGCGGCGGTAAACAATTATTCACAGAATAACACACATTACAAAGTTATACAACTTTGTAATGTATGTTATGTCTGTGAATGGCCCCCTTCCCCGTGTCCCACCACCCCCACCCGTGTACCCGGAAGTGTGGTGCGCTATACAAACCTGTGGTGCGCTATACGACTCGTCTCTGATCTTCAGTCTGCGATGTCGTCTTCGGCCGAATCCCTCCGTCCGTCCTGAGTGCCGGACACCCTCTGCCGCATCATCGGCTGCTCAGCCGCGATTGGCTGAGTATAACTGTGTTCAGCCAATCACGGCTGAGCAGCCGATGACGCGGCCGCGTCATCAGCTGCTCAGCCGCGATAGGCTGAGCCAAACTGTGCTCAGACAATCGTGGCTGAGCATCTGATGACGCTGAAGAGGGCGGCCGGGCCGAATCCCTCTGAGCGTCCTGAGTGCCGGCCGCCCTCTTCAGCGTCATCAGATGCTCAGACGACATCGCTGACTGGAGATCGGAGACGAGTCGGCACGTGACAGATATTTATAGCGCACCACACTTCCAGGTACACGGGTGGGGGTGGTGGGACACGGGGAAGGGGGCCATTCTGTAACGCCTGGAGTAGTGGATCCACTGAGCCGACACTAGCGATGGCACTAAACCGCACCAGGGAGCGGAGTCTAAGAGGCCGCTGGTTTTCACCAGAGCCCGCCACAAGGCGGGATGGGCTTGCTGCGGCAGGCGACCCCTAGGTCGCTACCCCTGGTTTGGTTGCTAGTGACAGCAGGCGAGGCGAGGCAGGAGCAGTAGGCAGGAGATGGTAATGGCAGAGGTCTGTAGGCGTAACCGCAGGTGACAGGCTGAACACAGGAGCAATAGTGGGACAGAGGAGCAGGAACCAGGAACAAGGACTAGGGACCAGGTAGCGAACAGGAATCAGGAACAAGGACTAGGGACCAGGTAGCGGACAGGAATCAGGAACAACAGGGAGCTGGGCCAAACGCTATGGGAAGCATGTAGAGGCTCCAACACCTGGGAAGGGGCAGGGCAGGAACTTATAGGGGAGTGATTAACACTCAAGCCAATTAGGAGCGCACTGCCCCTTTAAACCTGAGACAGCCGGCACGTGCGCGCCCTAGGAGGCGGGGACGCGCGCCGGCCGGCACAGCATCGGGCAGGAGCGCGGTGAGGTGAGGCGTCCCCCGGGGCCGAAGCAACAACAGCGCCGGGTCCCTGCATATGGACACCGGCTGATGCAGGAGTGGGAGAGGGGGTGCGGCGGCGGTCCGGAGCACGGGACGCCGCCGTGGCCCTAACACATTCACAGACATAACATACATTACAAAGTTGTATAACTTTGTAATGTGTGTTATTCTGTGAATAATTGTTTACCGCCGCACTACCCCTTTCACTTTTTTGCTGTAAAAGTTGTGTAATTCTGGAGTCTATAATGCTTCCATGCATGCTCCCCCTGCTGTGCCAGTTTATACCTACCAAGTGTCCCTCTTTTGGAAGGACAATCCCTTCTTTTGCCCCACATCCCTGTCCCTCTTTGCCCCTTACATTTTCCTCTTTTTGAACTAGAAATGAGATTTCCTTTAATAAACTTTCTATGTTGCTCTAGAAAATGTCTGGTTTCTTACTGTATAATAGGCCCAAATTTGCATATTATTCTATCATGTGGTGCCAGCTGGATCCTGGAAATTGTTATATTCAGATGACATTATGGCCCCTGTCACACACCATTTCACACATGAAGACTCACTGATTTCTTACACACTATTCGGTTTCTATACACACGCCTATAGGTGTTACGGATATGTTTTCGGGATATGATCCGTGCCACAAAAAAACAAACAAACGAAAAAAAATAAATTAAGGCCTCATTCACTTGTTCAGTAATTTTTCTGGACTGCAAGACCTCCCGCTTTTTTTACTTCGTGGTCCATATAAATTCATCCGTATTTGCATCCGTATTTCATCCGTTTCCATTTCCATAAAATATGAATAGTACTAGTTTGCATATATTTGATCTGTGTTTTTTACAGATGCCACGGATGTGACATCTGTGATGTCCATAAAAAATACGGATTTCATAGACTTCTATTGGTAATCCGTACCGCAATGACGGTCCACACTAAAGCATGTGGAATACGAATCAAAACTAAAATGGACTGTGTGAATAGCCCAATAGAAATCAATGTTCTCTAAGTTGAACTGTGATTACAGATCCGCAATTCCAGACAACTTTACGGGACATGTGAATAAGGCCTAAGACATTGCGCGTCTGAGTCATCTATCCGACATTGGGTCCCTACAAATTACGGACAACTTTACGTTACATGTGAATAAGGCCTAAGCCATTGAATGTCTGTGTCACCTATCTAACATTGGGTTCCTACAAATTACGGACAACTTTACGTTACATGTCAATAAGGCCTAAGCCATTGCGTGTCTGTGTCACCTATCTGACATTGGGTCACTAAAAATGCAGTTACAGAAACACATCTGAAATTCTGTCCGCAGTTGTGGGTCTGCAATTACAGACAGGGTTACTGATGTGTGAATGGGACCTAAGAATGCAGTCCCATATACAGGATCTCCTGCAGATTTGCAGATATCAGTGTAACTAAATGCATGCATCAATATGCAGCAGATCCTATATGTGTGGATCTTTGAATTAAAAAGTATAGAAAAGTCTGTAAAATTTTCCTAGACTGAACTACAAGTGTCGATCTTTGTTCAAAAAGTCCAAAAAGTTGGGAGGTATGCCAGTTCCATTTCTGTGGTGTTTTAATTACCCCCCCCCCCCCCAAACGATCAGAAAGCCCCTGAAAAAATGCTTAAGTCCCCCATTGAATTTAATGGGGCTCATTACTTGAATCGAGCACTGGAGCATCGGAAAATACTCGACTCTAGTAACGAGTATGCTCATCTCTACACATTGGTACATATTAACTATTTATGATTTGGTTTTACACATTTACACTTAAAGAAGAAGTTCAGCGAAAATTTTTATTAAAGTATTATATTGCCCCCCAAAAGTTATACAAATCACCAATATACACTTATTATGGGAAATGCTTATAAAGTGCTTTTTTCCCTGCACTTTCTACTGCATCAAGGCTTCACTTCCTGGATAAAATGGTGATGTCACGACCCGACTCCCAGAGCTGTGCGGCTTTGGCTGCTGGAGAGGATGATGGCAGGGGGATGCTCAGTGTCCCCCCAGTGCCCTGTGTCCCTCAGTGTCCCCCTGCCATCATCCTCTCCAGTAGCCACAGCCCGCACAGCTCTGGGAGTCGGGTCGTGACATCACCATTTTATCCAGGAACTGAAGCCTTGATGCTGTAGTAAGTGCAGGGAAAAAAGCACTTTATAAGCATTTCCCATAATAAGTGTATATTGGTGATTTGTATAACTTTTGGGGGGCAATATAATACTTTAATAAAAATTTTCACCGGACTTCTCCTTTAATTTTAGATGAGAGATGTAGGTCACCTAATTTCTCTTTTTCCCCTGATACTACATATAGCACGCACATACTTTGCACTTTACTTTGTCTAGATCCGTTGCACCATTTAGTGGTTCTTTGACATGAATGACCATTATTATGCATTTATGAACACATACACAGTAACATACACACATAGATTATTCATTCATCTTGAGGATGAATTTTACAATTGCTTTTTTTATAATCTGTAACCTCATTTTAGCACAATGCACTTTTTTGGCTCAGTCACTCAGCACTTTACACACCAATAGAATTTCCATGCACTGCACTTCATTGTCACTAAATGGCACTCTTATCTATGTATGTTTACAGCTTATGCAATGTGCAGACATTTGGAATCCTATTATTTTGAGTATGTAATGTGCATTGTAATTAGTTGTGCTTATGCAGGTGCAGCAACAACCAACAACAGCAGTCTGCAATTGTCCGTGCTCTTTTACTGTGCCCTCTTCCAACATGGCTGCCTGCTGTAGCCTCTGGATCTGAGCATGCTCGGTCTGTGTGACGTCATGCCGGGAGGCGTGTCCAGCAGAGAGTGTTCTGGGACATCTGATGTCATCAACATGTTCCGGATTTAGAATCACAACACATGCGATACAGGTGATTTCCAATCTCTGCAGCCTATCCGCGCACACTGCATAATGTCTGTGCTGCTCTCCACCTCAGTGCTCCCTGAGGAAGCTGGGATTGTGGTTACACTGAGGGTATGCATACAGGGAGCTGCATTATATGTAATGCATTCACTGGCTGCCCTGGGCTGTGAGGCAGTACTGTATACCACATTGTACACCTATGGGAGTCATCATGCACCCTATATATGTGTTTTCCTATGTTCCCCATGTCTGTGTCTCTAACAGTGAGTGTCAGTCTCATGAATAAAGTGTATACTCTTTCCTGATTTTAAAGGGGTACTCCAGCAAAATTTGTTTTTCAACCTAAATGGTTTCAGACAGTTATATAGACTTGTAATTTACTTCTATTTGAAAATCTCAAGTCTTCCCATACTTATAAGCTGCTGTATGTCCTGCAGGAAGTGGTGTTTTTTCCAGTCTGACACAGTGCTCTCTGCTGCCACAACTGTCCATGTCAGGAACTGTCCAGAGCAGTAGCAAATCCCCATAGAAAATCTCTCCTGCTCTGGACAGGTTCTGTCTCAGACAGAGATGTCAGCAGAGAGCACTGTGACAGACTGGAGAGAATACACCACTTCCTGTAGGACATACAGCAGCTGATAAGTACTGGAAAAAGTAAAGTGGAAGTAAATTACAAATCCATATAACTTTCTGAAACCAGTTGGTTTGAAAGAAAAATATTTTTGCTGGAGAATCCCTTTAAGTCTTCCATGTCTGTTTTGTTGGACCTAGTGGTGATAGTGGAATCTGCCACTAGAAGTAAGCTCATAATTTATCAAACTTGAATCTATTGAGTCTGCAGTGGATTCACTTAGACTTGTAAAAGATGCTACGATTTCCCAGAGAAGTGCGGAATGAGACTGTGGGCTGCGTCACACCTGACCCGGGATTCGGAATGACTTGTAAATGAATGGCGGATTCATGAGATGTGATTTGTGGCACCAGTCTGAGGAAAACTACTTGCATCCCAATAGTAAGGGTCTGTTGCCCATAGCAACCAGTTAGCTGAGCTCTGATTGGTTGCTGTGGGCAACAATGAAAATCGTACCATAAGACAACTTATTAAATTTCCCCAGTAGTTTTGTGTCTGCTTAAAGGGGTATTCCGCTCAAAAATAACTTTTTATATGTTGCTGCCCATGAGGAGAACATAACAGCCTATTCTTACCTTTCCTCGCTCCCATCTTTGGGGCCCCGCCTCCACTTCAAAGATGGACCCGTCTCGGCAGTGACAAGCCATTCAGCCAATCACTAGCTGAGATAGGACGGTGCCGTAGCCAGTGATTGGCTGAGTGTCCGATCACTGCCAAGAAGTGAGTTTTGGTGCGTCTCAGAAGTATAGGTGGAATGGTTCAGCCGGGAACCCCTAAATGCTGCTGTAAGGATGGGGCTACATGGGGATTTTGGCCACAACAGGGGTCAGAGTTCACCATGTTGCAAACCTTAGATACAACACAACAATCCTGGCTTTGTGGCCAAAATAACTATCCCCTCTCTTATCCTACTTTCTAAGGCCAATATCCCCTGTAAATTTCACTCACACTGAAAGGATCCCAGTGTGTCCACTGATGATCTAGGTGAGCTGTGTAACCTGTGTGGTAACCTGGTGGAACGCTGCGGATATTGTTTTAGTGTCCTAATGACTCTCTTCATTTTGCAGTCTCTAGAGAGGATGGGGGAAAACACCAGCCCTATCAGTGTTATCCTGGTGAGTTCTGGAAGCAGGGGGAACAAGCTGCTCTTTCGATATCCTTTCCAGAGAACTCCAGAGACACAATCCTTACAGACAAGTAAGTGGAAAGATTTGCATACATTAATGCTGAGGACACAGGCACATGGAGTCTTCATACGTCTCACTATATATATATATATATATATATATATATATGCACCTAATACCAATATATGAAGACACTGAAACCCTGAGAAAAAACAAGCCATTAGGCCCCCTAAACCCCCGATCTGGATAGTGCTACCTGTATGAGCTCCCTGCTTTATTTAAGGCCGGTTATATTCAGTTTGAGTCATACTAAATAAGGCCAGGCTGGAACTTGCGTCCATAATTCAGATGCAGAGGTGTATGTACGCTCGTGTGACACCAGCTTCTTGGAGGAACCAGTGTAGTGGTGAACCCAACCCAATAGGATGTTTCAACAAGATGCAAAAACTTGATGTGAACCTAATGCTATCTTCACCATTTATAGTGGAATGGGCCATAATGTAATGATGTCAAGATGTGTTAGATAGTCTGCTGGCAGGAAAGACAGTCAGCAACCCTATAGTTTAGCCAAACCCTTATTCTAACAAAACTATATTATGTTAGTGAAGGTTTACAAAAGTTTATCATATATTTGACCTATAGTAAATTTTATTCTAAATTATTGTTTTTAAAAAGTACCAGTCATGAAAAGTAGCTCGAAGGTAGAGAGCACAGCAGCAGCGCATTTCACTCCCCGGTCGGCCACTAATTCCGACTATGTAGTCTCATAGAAATCTTATTGCCAATGAGATGTAAAAAGTTATTTTTCATGACAGGTACTCTTTAAGACTATTGTTGTTGTTTTAGGTAACCCAAGAAGCTGCTATGCCTTAAATAACACTGGAGACAATGCAGAAGATCCTGATGGCGATTCCAAGTACGATCATAATGCTTTAGTATTGCTTCAATTCTCCCTGGCATTTTACAGACTTTGTAACATATGTTAAGCACAACAAGAAACAACAACATATTTGGTCAATAATCAAAAAGTAAAAGGGAGGCATAAAGAGGCTTTCCCGGACTTAAACATTGATTGTCATCCATATCAGATCAGAGAGAGTCTCCCCATTGACCAGCTGATTGTGGGAGTGTGACACTTGGGTGAGCACAGCCCCATACAACTTATAGCAGCTATGTCTGCATCTTATCACAGCTCAGCCCATTCAAGGGAATGAGACTAAGTTTTCTGTAGTACCCGTCATAGCTGCTAGAAAATGTATGGATGACCCATTCTAGGGATAGGCCGTCAATGTTAAGTTCCCAGAAAACTTCTTTTAGGGGTATGTGCACACTGAGGAACCCAGGTAGATGAGAAGTTCATTCTTCGGGTGGACAGCGGAATCTGCCTGTGCATAGAATGGAGTCTATGGCACAGGTGGAGATGCGAGCAGGGGGGAGCTGTGGAATCCGTGGCAGGTGATCTGCTTAGGTTTCGTAGTGTGCACATACCCTAAGGGGTGGCTCTTTTACAATGAACCAGTTTTTTTATGACATTCACACAGTCCTGACAAATCATGATATGTTGCCGCTATAACCACAAAATTGCAATAAAATGCAGTCTTTTTCAGATATTTCATCATAACTGTTTTACCACGGTTTTCAGTAATCATGGGGAAAAACCTGCACTTTGACTGCACTGTGTGAATATTCCCTTGGGTTACATTTACATGTACCATATCACAGCAGATTTCACACTGCTAGTTTCGCACTAAAATCCACTGTGGAGCAATCGGAGAGCAAATGTATCTGCACATGATATACTGTAAGCCCCGTCTTTTGGTAAATGACCAGCTCTGCAGAAGAACTAGGCACCGGATCTCTGTATGGATGGCACTGCTGGAATCAGCGCAGGGGGGCGCCAGTCTGCTTATGTCAGCACATATGCTGATACATTCACTTTCTAAAGATTCACAGCAGATTTCAGTGCAAAACTCAAAGCATGAAATCCACTGCAATACGGCATATGTGAACGTACCCTAAGGGAATAGTTTTTCTAGATGTTAGAGTTATGACAAAAGCCTTCAATACGTTGTATGTGAATAAACAAAAAAATTGGTATATGTTCTGACCTGATATGTATAACACGTAGACAAGCCTGCCTCATAGTTTGCTGGTAAACTACATTGCATTACAAGTAGAATCAGGTCGTGTAAACTGTATAGGATGTAGCATGTTATATGCTAATAGGTGTGCAGGAGAGTAAGAACTGTCGTAAATGTATCTGTACTTCTAAGATGGAAACTACATTCTACAAAGAGAAGTCAGTTGGTAACTAAACTGAAAGTTGTCTTGACATGAGAAGGTGTTTTTTTCACCACATGGAGTGCCCATATTAAAAGGGGCTATCTGGGTTAGAAAAATCACAGCTATTTTCTTGCACAGAAGAAAAAAGCGCCACTCCTGTCCTCAGGTTGTGTGTGGTATTAGAATTCTTCAATGGAAATGAGCTGCAAGAGTGATGCTGTTTCTGGAAGAAAGCTGTTCTATTTTTCTAAGCGTGGCTAACCCCTTCAAACCAAGAGCAGCAGTCTGTGACTGTCGGCCAAGAGCAGCAGTCTGTGACTGTCGGCCAAACAGTCTCTTGGTGATGCTGGTCACTGAGAATATTTCCATCTACTCTGCTCAGATGAGATGTTCTAGATTGCAGGCCAGAAGATAATATAGCATAATATACGGTGACCTGCATGTCTCATATCTCTTACTGCCAATGAACAGCTAGTGAACTTATCAGAATTATGATCATTTATTGCAATTTGTTAGCGATCCTTTGTCATCCACTCATTTCTGTATCTCAGTGATGGAGAACCTTCAGCTGTTGCAAAACTACAATTCCCATCATGCCTGGAGAGCCAATTCCAAGCTTAGCTGTCCATGCGTAATGGGAATTGTAGTTTTGCAACAGCTGGAGGATCAAGGTTCTGCATCCCTGCTGTACATTATGACTATGGAAGAACATCAGAATAGAGTTTCACGTCACATAACTGTACTGTACTGTACATCCACTTTGGACACCTGTGAATGTTACCTCCTATGGAGTGGGTAGTTTTTTCCAGTTAACTTCAGGGACACTGATCTCTGGAATCATCTAATAAAAATCCAACCTGGACAGCTATTTTCCCCAAGAACAGAAACCAGATGGTGTGTGACAACCTATATAGACACTGGACTGTGTCTGTGGACATGTCAGCATGTGACTGTTCATATTACTGGCCTGTCCAGACACATTAATCTGGATGTCAGTCTGTTACACAGCTGTGTATGAATAATAACTTGTGCTTCTACTCCTGGATGCTCTCTGCATGGTCTACAAGGTGAGCCCGTGTCTGATATTTCATTATGTGTAATACTGTGTAGGTTAGGCAAGCTCTATGCACAGACCTTTGAGATGATTCACTTAGATTCCACTTCTTAGGCTGCGTTTACATTACGATGGCAGGCACATATATGTCAGCATCATTTTAAAATGGGATGCCAACATATCTGTGCACAGACAAACGGGCCCCATTGACTTTAATTGCCCAAGGGTATACATCTAGTGCAGGGTTGGTGAACCTTCAGCACTCCAGGTGTTGCAAAACTACAATTCCCATCATACCTGGGCAGCCAAAGCCTTATTTTTAGTTGTCTAGGCATGATGGGAATTGTAGTTGTGCAACAGCTGGAGCTCTAAAGGTTTGCTGTCACTAATTCAGGTAATATGTCTATTGTCTTGGATATAACTGTGCAGAAATCCATGCTTCTGAGTCCAAGACAAAACACATATCCCCACAAGAAATAGCCCGAGCGTGGTCAGTAGCTGAGTATGTTTGACCCATTGAAATTGGTGGGACTCATGTCTTTTTGTGTATGCACAGTCAGGCTGGGTTCACACACAGTATTTTTGCTCAGTATTGTGGTCCTCATATTGCAACCAAAACCAGGAGTGGATTGAAAACACAGAAAGGCTCTGTTCACACACTGTTGAAATTTAGTGGATGGCCACGCCACCATTTATTGGCAAATAATTGGCGTTATTTTAAAACATCGGCCTTTGTTAAGAAATAACGGACATTATTGGTCATAAAATGACGACCATCCACTAAATTTCAACAGTGTGTGAACATAGCTGTGTTTTCAATCCACTCATGGTTTTGGCTGCAATATGAGGACCAAAATACTGGGCAAAAATACAGTGTGTGAACATAGCCTCATAGTGTAAAGAAGCCCTTAGTTGTTTGGCTCTTTCTAACACTTCATATTTGTATAAATGATCATTTTGTTGCAACACCATGGGTAAAAAAAGTTAGCGTTGGGAGATCAACTTATGAAGGTATCAGCTTGAGTAGGGCTGGAAGTCCCCTTATATACTGTGGCAGCCAGGTGATAAAGGTCTGTGTGTAGTCTTTGCCTACTAGTTCTTGTATAATGTGTGTGAGTACTGTGTTATGTAGTGGTTGGCGTGCACTGTTACGTTGTGTTCTCGTTTTTCTCTGTTGATGGCTCCCGTTCCTATTCCAGAGAGCCTTGTCCTCTTACAGATGAGGAGTTGGTTGCAGGGTAAGACTGGATGTTCTAAACAATAGTGACTTGTTTAGAATGTGCCTCCTTCAGAGTCTTCAGCTCTTCCTATCTGTGCTGGTGTCTGTATCACATTGTAAATAACAGAAACTGGAATATTCCCACTTCTTAATGGACATGTAATTGTCTACTAACGCTTCTTGGCACAGATCTATGCTTTACTGAATTCTGAGAAATTCTTGATTGTGTATTTGTCTTGTCATGAACTGTTCAAATGCTAAATGAAACTGCACAGTGACTATATAAACCAGACTGATGAAGATGATGAGAATGATGATGTATACGTCTTTAGTAAGGTAATAGAGCTCAGAGGCTGCGGGGGATCAGAGTTCTGCTGCTTTCAGCATTTGCAGCATGTGCTTTGACAAATGTGGGCCTATGGCTTTTGTGTATGGACAGAATACACCCTACCCTAAAGAAAAGCCAGTCGACAGACAGATAGGTCAGTGTCAATAAATGTGATCCAGTTCTTTCTCTGCTTTTTGATCCCATCCAATTATAAATGGAGCAATAGATGAGCACTGGAAACTATACCAATCTCGATCAGTAAGTGTCCTGTAATGTAGTTAAGGCCCCATTCTCATTGTGTTTTTGCCACCTGCTTATTCTGACAAAGTCTCAGGTCCATAGGGGTCCATTGTCAGATGAAGGCCAATGAGTGTCTTTTTGGCATCTTTCATGCCAGTATAAGTCAGTTTAAGTACAGTACAAAAGATATCTACCAGATAGGACACACATTATTGTACCACCTCTCTGGAGGGAGCTCCAGAGGAGATCTGATGTTGTAACTTATCATACATGGACAGGTACAGTTTCTGAGCTTCCCTGGAACAACTTTCTCTCAGGTAAAGATGTGTCTAGTACTTACATGGGGCTGGTCTTGACTGAGCACTGGCTGGACATGAAGTACTTGAGACATGCCCGCTGCCCCCCAATGTGACCATCTCCCTTCTGTGACACGGCTCTATTAGAATCAATGGAGCCGCGTCACAGAGGTGAGGGGAGATCGTCACACTGGGGGCCAGTGCTCAGTATTAGACCAGCGCTATGCATGTACTAGTGGTACATTCCCTTTAAGGCTGGGTTCACACTATGTATATTTGAGGCTGTATTTGGTCCTCATGTCAGGTCCTCATAGCAACCAAAACCAGGAGTGGATTGAAAACACAGAAAGGATCTGTTTACACAATGTTGAAATTGAGTGGATGGCCGCCATATAACAGTAAATAACGGCCATTATTTCAATACCACAGCCGTTGTTTTAAAATAACAGCAAATATTTGCCATTAAATGGTGGCCATCCACTCAATTACAACATTATGTGAACAGAGCCTTTCTGTGTTTTCAATCCACTCCTGGTTTTGGTTGCTATACCGCCTCACAAATACAGCCTCAAATATACATAGTGTGAACCCAGCCTAAGGCTGGGTTCACACTACGTATATTTGAGGCTGTATTTGTGAGGCTGTATAGCAACCAAAACAAGGAGTGGATTGAAAACACAGAAAGGCTATCTTCACATAATGTTGTAATTGAGTGGATGGACGTCATTTAATGGCAAATATTTGCTGTTATTTTAAAACAACGGCTGTTATATTGAAATAATAGAAGTTATTTACCGTTATATGGCGGCCATCCACTCAATTTCAACATTGTGTGAACAGATCCTTTCTGGGTTTTCAATCCACTCCTGGTTTTGGTTGCTATGAGGACCTGACATGAGGACCAAATACAGCCTCAAATATACATAGTGTGAACCCAGCCTAAAGGTGTAAAGGAGAACAAAGATATAAAGGAGAACAAATGTGCTGTTTTTCAGTAGAATAACTTTTGTTCATCTATTCTAATGGATGTGATCACTTGAATCATGTCTCATGAATGAAAAAATATTCCAACAATCCACCTTGCTTGCATGTGCAGTAAAGACCCACTGCCAGGACTGTTGGGACTGATCAGGAGACTGTAGTTGAACTGACCCACTTTAGGGCCTGATCTCCAAGGTTGGCACTAGTTTACAGAGCCTATTACAAGGCTAGATGATCATGCAGTCCTGGCTGGATTGTTTGTGCGGCCCTTTGCTTTAAAAAACCCTCAGCCACAGGTAACTATTTCTGACTGGTCAGAATTAAGTTCTGGCCTATTACACAGGGAGATATCTGCCTGGCTGTATTACACAGGGAGTTATCTGCCTGGCCGTATTACACAGGGAGTTATCTGCCTGGCCGTATTACACAGGGAGATATCTGCCTGGCCGTATTACACAGGGAGATATCTGCCTGGCCGTATCACACAGGGAGTTATCTGCCTGGCCGTATTACACAGGGAGATATCTGCCTGGCTGTATTACACAAGCAGATATCTGCCTAACTTGACAGATAATTGTCCTGTCTGCTCCCCGGCGCTCCAGCACTTTAGAGATGAGAGGGGGCAGGTAGCAAGACACAATCATCACATGTGGGCATTATCATGCCCCCATGCGATGCCTAATAGCTGCACAATGTTGTGGTGATATTGTGAAGCTATTGGGCATAGGTTTACCTTCACACAGTGATCACAACTTACCTGTCCTTTCTCGTCTTGGAATGTAGTCTTCCAAAATGTGCCAAGGGTAATAGTGAAGTACCCAGGGAGCATAACGGGTCCATAACCTGTCCCCAGGTCAGCATCTTTAAAGGGGTTATCCAGCGCTACAAAAAGATGGCCACTTTCTTCCAGAGACAGCTACACTCTTGTCTCTAGGATTTTGCTGATCAGTTCCATTGAAGTCAATAGAGCTTAATTGCAAACCGCACCTGAACTGGAGACAAGAGTCATGTTGTCTCTGAAAGAAAGTGGCCATGTTTTTGTAGTGCTGGATAACCCCTTTAAGGGTACAAACACACACGGCATATACGCTGCATATTTACTGCTGCGATACGCAGCAGATTAGATCTAAATAACTGAACACAGCATCAAATCCGCACCATCAAATCTGCTGCGTATCTGCTGCATATATGCTGTGTGTGTTTGTACCCTAAAGAAAATAAAGAAGTGAAATAGACTTTCTCTACTTCTCTACCCGGGTGTTCAGTTAGCAAGCCATTGCAACACTAAATCTACAGTGGTGAGCATTATTGGGTTTTGTGGACGCTGACAGCTTTCCATTGGAGTTACATAAGGAGTCCTCCAGTTAATGTCAGCAAAAATGTAATGGGGATGAGTTGGACACTTGTTTGGCTGTCGGCTCTCTTCTGACCCCCCTATAAACATGCAGGCATTTCCATAGAGTGAAACTGCTGACAGATACCTGCCCAAAATGAATTAAAAAAACTTTTTGCAAATATATATATATATATATATATATATATATATATATATATAAAATCACATATATAAAATCACATTTATTCATGTTTTTATTGCAGTAATAAATGCAGGCAGTAAGATGTGTGACTTTGTCTCCAGAGATAAGTGGGCCGTGCGGGTTACACCCTCTGCGGAGCTCCTAGATAGGCACCTTACAGTGTTATCTCCCTGACAGCAGAGTGGCCGCTCACGTCTGTTCTATGTCTGACATCAGCCCATATGCCCCAGCTCACATTCACACTGTATATTTATATCACATTGATTATATGGGTTTTCATATTATATAAAATGTATTTAGCATGTGCCCAATGGTACCATACTGTTACCATATTTATTAGAGGTAGTGGGCGCACGTGTTGAGGAGTTTTACTGTTTATAAAGGCAGTAAAGAAAATAAGGATTGGATGGGTACAAACATATGTCCACAATATAACATTGATATCACTAAAATGCTACAACAACTAAGTGTCCTTTATGTGTGGAGATATTACTACGTGCCATAACATAGTATTTCCTCCCTGTGTATAATTGAGCTGAGGACATGTTGGCCCATCGGCAGACACACTTTGCTGGCTATAGAATAAGATTACCGCCATCCCATCCAAGGAAGTGAGAGATGGACATTTCAGGAGCACCATTACATTACTATAATGTAGAAGTAGTGATGTCGTCCTGCTTCCTAAAATGTCAGCACAGTAGTAGCAGCTCCATAATACACCACTGCATATCTTACCACCAGTCTGAACAGATTCCAGGGCAACATGGGGATTTTGATGCAGATTCTGCCGTTTTCACCCCAGTACATTACAGGGGTGAAAATATGTGACATCTCCACAAAATAATGACCATAAACTAGAAATTCAACAGCTTGCTTGTTGTGTTGTGGAAATGTAGAAGGGAAACCAAAGATCAATCTGCAGGGAAGTCTTCATGGCACACATGCGGTTGGTGTGAAATCACCATGGATTTGTATGTGTAGACCTGGGCTTAAAGGGGATGTCTGTTATTAGGAAAACATGAATCATTCCTTCTACAAACAGATCCCCACCTGTACATGGATTGTTTCTTATATTGCAGCTCCATTGACATAGGAAAAAAACAATACAACCTGTCAACTCTCCTTGTTTTCCCACCACCACTACCACCACTTTCAGGTAGTCCCTCTGCACATCTCTTCTGGGATCAGGTCGGCACGTGGACTTGCCCATTCAGCCAATCAGTTGTTACAGCAAAGTCTTGCTTTGGCCACTCATTGGCGAAGTGGTGGAGCCAGGAAGGTAAGTATATGTATTTTTTTTCTTTTTCTATTTATCACCTGCCTGTGCACCAAATTACTACACAGACAACCCCTGTAGGTTTACAGAATACGCATTCAGATTGTGTGCCACCATTTCTACTCCTAATGGCTGCACAATCTTGTTGATAATCCCGCTATTGGGGGGAAATTGGGATGTGGTTTCCTCTTTGTTCTGAACGTTTTGTGAAACACAGCCATAAGCTAACTATAGGTGGTCTTATTGCTGTTGGCACTCATACGCACACTTATAGTCATGCATGTATCCTAAATGGGGAGAGGGGAGAAAGCAGCTCTGGCAGTGGCTTATCTCCACAAGAATAAGAGGATCTGGTATTTTGAAATCCAGCATGCCCAACTTTCTCTTACATCTCTTGTTGCGAGACCTCCCCTCCATACACCTTACATAGTGAGCCAATCCCACCGAATTCAGCTGCTTCAGTCAACTTTTCTTTAAGGTATTTGTGCCCAATAAGGGAACATGTAGAACACTCTCCATCATGGTTTGTCCAGTATCACACAAGCAGATTACATGTGCATTACATGTGTGCACGCTCAGGCCCGACCGAAGGTCTGATGACCCGACCAGACAGGTATCCCTTTGGGTCATCAGACTCTGGCTCTGACATGTGTCTGTAATATGGATGTAGAAATGCGCATATAATACACTCATGTGATACCAGCCTTGTGGAAAGGACTTTGATTGGCTGCTTTGAATTGCAAATGGAGTTTTCCAAACCTCTATTCTCCTGACATCTTAGAGCTGGGACCCCCCTTTATTAGGCATTGATGGCTTCTCTTGAGGATTACCTTTACACAATATTCTTCTAACCTCAAGTTAAAATATTGCTTTTTACCTTTATCCACAAGATCCTTGTAATTTATAAGAGTGATCTAGTAATACAGATGCATCTCCGGATTTTCATTTGGATGGTCACATGACTCTAATTTGACACGTTTCCCCTTTAATTCCTGGCCCCTCTCACAGATCAGTAGCTGTTGCGTATTGTGGTACAGTATTGGCTTTGTGATTAACAATCTCTGCTTTTATCTCCAGTCTATGTGACTGCCACAGAGCATGGAATTAATTTGCATGAAGTCACCCTCTGTCATTCCTTCCAGTGTTTGATCACATGTAATTGTTTCACATTTAATAAAATGGTATTTCTTGTAATGATCTGTCACATAGGCCTCTGACCACTAAGCTGATAAGTGCCGTCTCTGATACTTTGTATGGTTCTTTTATTATCTCTTTAAAGATTTTCAGACGTCATACTTGCCACCATATTGGCTACCAAATCTGATATGTGCGGTAAGAAATTTGAGTTGAAGATTGACAATGTGCGTTTTGTTGGACATCCGACTCTGCTGCAGCATGCACTGTGCCAGGTAACGTTCCCACTCCACATATGTTGGTATGTGTAGTAGTAAAGCCTCACACACATTGTATAACAGTAAGAAACATGGAACTCACTAGTGATGTTCACTCTGTACATCAGTGATCTGTCCCAGTCTGAAATACAAAAGTGAAGAATGTTCAAGTGTATTTAGGGAGTGCAGCTCCTGGGGTATAACTACCTAAGAGCAGGAGCCAAGCATAACAACACTATATACAGGGACCTTCACATTTGCTGTTATTTCTGCACCACACAATGTACATTAACATGTTTAGTTATAAAGACGTTAGACATGGGGTCCCCAACTTGAGATCAGCCTCCACTTTGGCAGACAAATCCCGACCATGTAGTATATAGTCATCGGCACTGTGTAAAATTAAATTTCCTGTGCATTGTATATATAACTGACCAAAACTTTCAGGTTTTGATGATACAGTCCTTTTAGTGTATATGAAGCATATATATGTGCCCACTGTGATTAAGGAGAAAAGTATTGTGTTTCCATGTACTGGTCAGGGCTAAACATATGAGGGCACACTCATGCATACATATATTGTATAGAGAAATATTTATCATAGCTGTTTGACATTTTCTGTCCTGGAACTGTGCACACTCCCTCTGGTGGTGAATAGGTGTACTTCAGCTACAGAGTGAACATGGATGTAGTAGAGAGATCATAGTACAATATTAGTTTATTCACTGCTTAATAAATCCTACCATTGTATTTGAAACAAGCTCTGATAGTTATATCCATAGCTTATTTCAGAACAATATAGATCACTACTGATGTGTAAAATGGGCTGAAAGTGCACATTGTACAATATTTATTATGTTTCCATGTTTGTTGTAGGTGTCAAAAACAGATCCTTCACCAAAAAGAGAGATGCCCACAATGATCCTCTTTAACGTCGTCTTTGCCCTGAGGGTAAGGGACTTAATGTTTTTAATCTGTAATAAATGTAGTATGTATTTTTTACTGGTTATCTGAACTTTACTAATCTACCTGCCTACCAGGTAATTCAGGTTTGCCTCCTTCACATACAATGTTTTTTATAATCTCTCTCAATCTCAATTTTACACTGTAGGTTGAGACTATGCAAAGGTAATTTGAGGAGAATTTGTATCTGCTTATAGATACTGCTTCCACATCTAATAACAGATTAATAATTACAACATGATCACAGGGCCCCTTACCAGCATTGCTTGTTATTTAGGGGATGCTGTGCACCTGCTCCTGTAGATTTTTTTTAGATAATCCTGTTGGCACCATTATGTTAATGGGGATGTCAATGTATTATGTAGTTAAAGCAGCATAATTCTGTGTACTGTGTGTGTGTGTGTGTGTGTGTGTGTGTGTATATATATATATATATATATATATATATATATATATATATATATATATATGCTTGATAATGACCTCGTGAGGAGGTCGAAACGTCGCATCTTTTGTATCTTTTGTACTTTATGGAATAAATCACTTTTTCACCACCTATGCTGGCGTGCTGAGGAATATCTGGACACACATATATATATATATACACACAGAAGTAGTGTTTGGAATTCGAACTTTGCTCGGTTTTTGAACGTTTTTCGAACGTTTTTGCGAGCGTGGATGGTGGGTTGTACCTGGCGAGTTAAGCAGTGGTGAGGCTTCACATACAGTACAGTGCTGTATAAGACTGCTGGAGTGCATATACAGTAGTAGTACAGGCAGTGCACCACCATCTCCCATACTGTACTGTATAAGATAAGACTGCTGGAGTGCATATACAGTGCAGTAGTAGTACAGGCAGTGCACCACCATCTCCCATACATTACAGTGCTTGGATGGGGGGGAAGCTATACAGTAAAGGATGGGTGAGGAGTTGGTAACTACTGTAATATAATTGCTGGTTCTGATGAACATTTCTTATGTTTAATGTCCTGTACAGTATAGTGCTGTTTTGTACTGTACTGTAGTGATTATACTGAGCACTTAACACTGTAATAAATGAGTATTGTAGGTAATTATTGGTGGCTGCTGGAACCAATTAATCACATTTACATTATTTCCTATGGGAAGACACTGCTCGGTTTTCAAACTGCCTTCCGGAACCAATTAAGTTTGAGAACCGAGGTACCACTGTATATGTATATCATATATATACATATATACACACACACACACACACACACATACATACACACAGTATGTAATTAATATACACACACACGCATACATACACACAGTATGCAATTAAAGTAAACCTGAATAAAGCATATATACCGTATAAAATACTCTCATTGTACAGTATATTAGGGCTCCGTGCGTGTATGTGTTTGGTGAGATACAGTGACGTCCAGCAGACATTAGGCGTGTCCTCCTGTGCTTGCAGATTCCATTTTCTTTTTTTAATCTATACTGTTCCTGCGGTAAACACTGTTAGTCAGCAGTATAGCAGCTAAAGACACCCTATGGTGATAAAGCAGAATTAGGACTGTACATATCTTATCTGTATACCTCCTCCCTGCCTTCCTGTAATCAAGAGACCATCCCTCCAAATCAGCCCCTACAGAATCATGACACATCAGGAATGTCCGCTTCAAGGAATGCTAAGTCACCCATCCTGGACCAGCTCAAGAATTAAGATCATGACGGACAATTAATTTCTCCTCTCTGGCAATTAATATTACTTGTAGGACATTTTTTTTAGTGTGGCCTGACGAGTAAGTATAGTAATATTAATGTGTTATACAGACTGGGCACTGCTGTAAGTAACATGACAATACCACACATGTGCATAAGGCTCCATTGCCTATTTAATATAATGGGGGTTAGGCCAATGCAGAGCACCCGTTGTAGCTAGACACAGGAAAATGAGTGACCTACTATATCTGCTGCTGGCTTGCTGCTCCTGTAGATTCAATGTTGTGTTCAACTACTCGTTTGATTTGACAGCAGCAAATCTGCAGCAGATCTGTAAATGTACGCTAATGGAGAGCGGCCATGCGTGCACTGCTATTTCTTTGCTGCAGTACAGACCCTTCAGTGTCCAGGCTCAGTGTTGGGCCCTGCAGTGTCACATACTATAACTCTGGCATTATACTGCTTTACCAATTTTAGGAGGGATCATTTACACAGAAGTTTGAAGGTCCTTCGTGCTATTTGGGGGAGGAGGGGGCTTTTCGTGCATTTTTCCTCATTTACTTGAATGGAAAACTGTAACCACAATGACAAGCCACAACCAAACCTTACTTGAGTTCTTCTTTGAATGTGGTAGAGCTATGTGGTTTTCTATAGAAGCCTATTCCTAGAAGCATTACACCACAGACTGCTAACACTAGTGTTTGCGGCCTCCGTCATGGGGTTTTCTGCCCACTTATGGCGCCTCTCACTAAATTGTCCCTGGTTGTAGATGTCTCTATGTTTATATAGATTAATATATCTATATATAACAATTGTATAACAACTAGCACAGTCCATTTACTTACTTAACTACATGGGTGTCCAGGATCTGAGGAGATCTACATTACTTTACCAAGACAGATATAATCCTCTAACACAAGGCTAAATTCACACATGGCGGAAATGCTTTGGATCTTATTCTATCAATTTGACCAGATAAAATCCTCAGTGGACTGTAGTAGCGGGCAAGAGTATGAGACATTACGAATCCCCATGCTGCGGACATTATTACACAGGTATATAGGCATGCTGTGGATATCACACAGGTATATAAGCATGCTGCAGATATTATTACACAGATATATAAGCATGCTGCAGATATCACACAGATATATAACATATCACATAGATATATAGATATATAAGCATGCTGCAAATGTTATTACATAAATATATAAGCATGCTGCAGATATCACACAGATGTATAACATCACATACATATATAGATAGATATCACATATATATCTGTGTGATATCTGCAGCATGCTTATATATCTGTGATATCTATCTATATATGTATGTGATGTTATATATCTGTGATATCTGCAGCATGCTTATATATTTATGTAATAACATTCGCAGCATGCTTATATATCTATGTGATATGTTATATATCTGTGTGATATCTGCAGTATGCTTATATATCTGTGTGATAATGTCCACAGCATGCTTATATACCTGTGTGATAATGTCCACAGCATGCGTATATATCTGTGTGATAATGTATGCAGCAAGCCTATATATCTGTGTGAAAATACCCGCAGCATGCTTATATATCTATGTGGTAATGTCCGCAGCATGCTTATATATCTGTGTGATAATGTCCGCAGCATGCTTATTTATCTGTGTATGCTATGTATGCAGCAAACCTATATATCTGTGTGAAAATACCGGCAGCATGCCTATATATCTGTGTGAAAATACCGGCAGCATGCCTATATATCTATGTGATAATGTCAGCAGCATGCTTATATATCTATGTGATATGTTATATATCTGTGTGATATCTGCAGCATGCCTATATATCTATGTGATAATGTCCACAGCATGCGTATATATCTGTGTGATAATGTCCGCAGCATGTGTATATATCTGTGTGATAATGTCTGCAGCATGCTTATATATCTGTGTGATATCCGCAGCATGCCTACATATCTATGTGATATCTATCTATATATTTATGTGATATGTTATATATCTCAGTGATATCACATAAATATATAGATAGATATCACATAGATATGTAGGCATGCTGCGGATATCACACAGATATATAAGCATGCTGCAGACATTATCACACAGATATATAAGCTTGCTGCATACATAGATATATATAAGCATGCTGCGAACATTATCACACAGATATATAGGCATGCTGCCGGTATTTTCACACAGATATATAGGTTTGCTGCATACATAGCATACATAGATATATAAGCATGCTGTGGACATTACCACATAGATATATAAGCATGCTGCGGGTATTTTCACACAGATATATAGGCTTGCTGCATACATTATCACACAGATATATAGGCTTGTTGCATACATTATCACACAGATATATAGGCTTGCTGCATACATTATCACACAGATATATACGCATGCTGTGGACATCACACATATATATAAGCATACTGCGGATATCACATAAATATATAAGCATGCTGCGGATATCACATAAATATATAAGCATGCTGCGGGTATCACACAGATATATAGGCATGTTGCGGACATTATCACACAGATATATAACATATCACATAGATATATAAGCATGCTGCGGACATTATCACACAGATAAATAAGCATGCTGCGGACATTATCACACAGATATATAAGCATGCTGCGGACATTATCACACAGATATATAAGCATGCTGCGGACATTATCACATAGATATATAAGCATGTTGCTGGTATTTTCACACAGATATATAACATACATACATACATATATGGATAGATATCACATAGATATACTGTATAAGCATGCTGCTGGTATTTTCACACAGATATATAGGCTTGCTGCATACATTATCACACAGATATATGAGCATTCTGTGGACATTATCACACAGGTATATAAGCATGCTGCGGATATTATCACGCAGATATATAAGCATACTGCGGATATCACATAAATATATGAGCATGCAGTGGATATTATTACATAGATATATAAGCATGCTGCAGACATTATCACACAAATATATAGGCATACTGTGGATATCACATAAATATATGAGCATGCTGCGGATATTATCACATAGATATATAGGCATGCTGCCGTCTGTGCTGTTCGTCATAGAAATATTGAATGCGTGGTCAAAATTATGAGTTGAGCGAATCTACAGTAGGAACTAAGCAAATTGCTTCTTTCCTATCTGCATTCTGCTCTCCCAGTTTCCCAGGACTGAATCCATCTTTTCCCAGCACCCGGGGAGGAGCGACACGGAGTGGAGTAGACTTCAAAGCGTGCAGCCTGATGAGCAGAATGCAGATAGGAAGGAAGCAATTTGCTACGTTCCTACTTTATATTTTTTCATCTCTGGTCACAATACCCCCTGCCCTGTGATCACTACTATATATCAGTATATATACTGATACTATATATATATATACTATCAGTATATATAGCAGTATAACCAGGGACCCTACATACATGTGTGTAAGTGATGTAAGCAGCTTTTTATATGAAGTTTAGTGCCCCTTTAATAGTGTCAGATCATTTCTGCTCGTGGACACATTGGTTGTTCTCCTCTCTTGAGCACATTGCCAGCACTTCCCATGTCTGATGTGGCCTTGTGTTTGGCCAGTATTACTAATAATCATGGCTGTCTCTTCTCTTGTTCTCAAGGCGAATGCAGACCCATCTGTGATAAACTGCTTGCACAATCTATCTCGAAGAATCGCCATTGTATTACAGCACGAGGAGCGCCGCTGCCAGTATCTAACTAGAGAGGCAAAGCTGATCCTGGCAATCCAGGATGAAGTGACTGCAATGTCTGAAAGTGAGTAGAAGAATGACCTCTGTGGGTATAAAGGAGGTGATAATAATATCAGTGTTATTGTTCTCACTATTCCTGAGAGTTTACAAGGTTGCTGCAGTCAGTGAATGGAGACAATCATTGTTAATTTTTGTGGCTATAAACCCCTCCTGACCTAAAGCTGCACACAACACTTATATAACTCATATATAGGTACTGGTTTATAAAGCACACAACACCCTTTTCCATACAATGTAGCTCAAACACAGCTAGTTGTACAAAGCTGTATGATCAGCTAACGGCCATTGCTCCTGATCTCTCTGCTTGGCTCAGCAGGATGTCCATGTATTGTAAATGCTGAGAGAGCCATTGCCAGACTCCTCTGGTGGCAGCTTATTTCCACTAGAATAAAGGGATGAGGTTGGTTGAAATCCAAATGCCTATAAATCCGGTCAAAATCTGTGTGTTTGGCCCACCTTAAAGGGGTTATCCAGCGCTACAAAAACATTCTCCAGAGACAGCACCAATCGTCTCCTGTTTGGGTGCAGGTTTTGTAACCACGTTCCATTGAAGTGAATGGAGCTTAATTGCAGATCGCACCTGAACTAGAGACAAGAGTGGGGCTGTCTCTGGAGAAAAGTGGCCATGTTTTGTAGCGCTGGTAACCCCTTTAATATAATGTGCCTGGCCAGCTTGCTTCTTTCTAATAGGCAGATACATTTTTGTGGAAATAAGGTAATATTATTGGAATTATTGCTGCCCCGGGCTATCACCATATGCGAAGATAGAGAATGGTACTGATGAAGGAGTGTCGTGGGGTTTGTCAGCTCTGTTATTGTTCTGGAAGTAGGTTCACAAACAACGTAAAAAAAAAAAATGTCTAAAAATGTTCATAAATAAAGTGTGTGAATTCAGGGATAGAGAAAAAGAAAAAAATTCAGGGAAAGAGGGATTAAAGAGCAACAAATCCTTGATAGGCCTTCTAAATAAAGGGGTTTTCCAATATCAATGTTTATGGTTTATTCAAAGAAAAGATGCATGTCCTACCTCAAGGACCCACACATGTCCTGATAATAAAGCCTCCCTCCTGGTTGAAGCTGACTGTTTTACACAGTTTGTGTGGCTCTTTACTTTATAGTAACTTAAACGGTGTAGCACTGTGAGCCATGCTCTGCATAACATCAAACAAAGCAACAAATTTCCGCTTCCCAGCCACCAACAGCAGCCTCAAGCAGGCCAGAGGGGGTCGGGGGACCCTTGATGTCCGGATGTAGAACCCACATCTATCATACATTTATAGCATGTCCTATCCATATGCCATGTCTAGATGGGAATACTACTGTATAAGTATGTCTCTATGGAATCATATTTTATAGTTTATATTGCCACCTAGTGGCCAATTTAAGTAGCTACATAATTCGGTAAGTTTATATAAGTTATTATTCGGTAAGTTTATATAACAGTAAACCGAGAACTCTAAGCAAAATATATCCATCAGTGCACAACATGTTAGGAAGTAAATGGGGGTGTATGTACTGTCATCTTGTGTAGCGTGTGCAGAGATATAGGGTATAAATGAAACTTGCCTATAAGACTAGCTATAATTATAAGATTTCATGCTGCACATATTTTATACTTGTGAGGTGGACCAGGAACCAAAAGTTACACATTTTTGATGAAATGATTGCACAAAAACGTTAAACTTTTTGACACAAAATCTTGAAAATCCTTTATGTTGTTGTAGTTTTATTCACATATAAATAACCAATGGGTTGTCATCAGTCGCCTCCCAGATTGTCCCATTACTATTTGCCACCAAACAAATGAGTGAAAGTTGTAGTTTACATAAGATGAGATGCAAAGCGCTGTATGTGATATATATTATTTTTAATCACTGGCTGATTGTACGGCATTATCTATAGTCCTGTCCGCTGACTGTTATCTGAGGTCACGCTAGTATTTTTTATATGTGCAGCAATACTGGTTTTGCTGTAAAAAGTAGGCGCTTTTTTTTTTAAACTAACACAAAATCTGCAAAGAATGTAACAATTACCATGCCCCTAACATTATCACCCAATGTGAACATGCTAGTACACATTTCACTTTTGATTGCATAGTTATTATGTTTCTTGGCCAATGCTTATCATATTTGTGCTTTTACAGCGGATGAGGGTCCGCAATCGCCATTCCACCATATTTTACCAAAGTGCAAACTAGCAAGAGACCTAAAGGAGGCTTATGACAGGTATGTCTTGTATTCATATCCTAAATATATTATCATGTACGTTTTAAATTGATTCCACTTTATAATTTTTGTGGGTAATACTCTGTTTTATTCTATTTGTGTGTTGTAAAAATGCAAGTATCCCATGGCTGAAATGGTATTTAGCAGTTAACATCGCCACCTAGTGGCTTTTCTAAATAGATACATGTTTAAAATGACATGGTCTTTTCTAGTGAAATATTGCCATCTGGTGGCTGATTTAAAGACTTTTTTATCAGACGGCCTTCACATAGCGCAAATAACAGCCGTTATTATACAAAAAAATAAAATAAAAGCTGTTATTTGCTGTTTAAATGACTTTGTGAGCATATAAACTGAACAACCCTGGTTAAACCATTATAATATTAAATTCTCAAAAATTGGTTTTATCTTTACAGTGTAATATGGGAATAAAAAACATTTTTTTAGGACTTTCCCAGTCTCTGATATCGCCAGTTATCCGTGACATACATATTCCAGCCCTCTGTATTCTAGATGTACCCACTCAAAATACAGGAATAACACCAGACAGTTTCCTGCTCATCCAGTAGTATTACAGCCTATAGCATGTGAATAGTGTATGTGGATATGGCCATACATGCATACATTAGCAAATGGTGCCAGTAATACGTTCGTTTTACATGCAAAATTGTGCGGCCATTGGCCACAGTGATTTTGTAGGCATGCACTATTCACATTGTTGAACCATACCCTTATTCTTGATGGTAATTCCGCATTAAAAACACTATGCATTAACTCCATTGAACTTCATCAGAGCTAATTCAGGGGTGTATCTGCATATATACTTTGCAGATTACAGAAAATGTCAACTTCAGATGTGGATTTCTCTCAAAACGTGCAACAGAATGATTAATAGCCCAGACGCATGTAAAAGAGTGTCCTTGTGGCATGTGATTGGCTATTCTGGGTCAGCGTATGATCATTTTTTACCCAATCAATTAAATTTCAAACCTTGAATGTCATAGGATTCCCAGGGTCACTGACTTTGGGGAAAGTTGGGTGTTTCAAAGCACTGATTTTATAGGATTAGGATACCAGACTGCTAGATGGCTTTATCCAGGGCAACATATACACATCAAGGCTGTGTTCACACTGCTTTTTGCAATCAATTTTTTTTCATATATTTATGCAAGAAAAGGATGAAAAATGGATGCATTCGTGTGCATCCGGTTTGATCTGTTTTTCCATTGACTTCCATTATGAAAAAAAATAGTATTCTTAAAGGATGTGTTTTGAGCCGTTTTTTTATTTTTATTTAAATGGAAGTCTATGGAAAAACTGATCAAAATAGGTGCATACAAATGCATCCAATTTTTTATCTATTTTTTTGCATAAAACCTGGCATCTAGTGAAGCAACAGGACCTGTGTATATATTGTGTTCATTATCTCTTCCATGACTTGTTCTCTTCCAGTCTTTGTACTACAGGTGTGGTCCGTCTCCATATAAACAATTGGCTGGAAGTTAGCTTTTGCTTACCACATAAAATTCATTGTGTTGGTGCAAATTTTATTCCTCCAGAAGCAATAGAAAGAAGTTTAAAGTCCATCAGGTGAGATACCAACATGACTTAATTCAGCGTATAATTCCATGCAAAAGCTTGTGCACCAATCGTACAATAAACTGTATACACTGTGTTTAGATATGTCTTGGTTTAAAATTACACCCCAAAAAAAGATAACGTTTCCTTATATTTTTAAAGGGGTTGGCCACTTTATAGTGAAATAGTTCAGTGTACAGTATTAGTAAGTGTACTCACTGTATATACTGACAGCAACTCCCTGTGTACCTCATAGAATCAGACTCCCCTGGGCTGCCCCGCTCTGTGGTAAGTCTGTCCAAAGGATGCCAACATGGAGGCACATGTGACCATGCCCCGCCCCCTGTGTCCTCCATAGAAATATGCAGTTTCAGTGGTAGACACTGGGGGGCAGGGCATGGTCACATGCTCCTCCATGTTGGCCATCTTGTTTTGTGTTGTACTTTTCAACCAATTTGACCCTTTTCAAACTACTTTAATGGTAGCACTTAAAACATGTACCTAAGGATACCTATCATTCCACATTATTGGCTTATCTGGCAATTTTTTTTATAAAAGGAATTTGTCTCCTTTGGTGTACAAACCCACAAACCGGATCCGCAGCGGATTTCTTGCTGCAAATTTGCAGCAAAACCAGCTGCGGATCCCTTGTCTTTCAGTTTCTATGAGAATCCATACTCACAGCAGGATGGACAGTATGTAACCGACAGCCCAGTTAAACCCCCCGCCAGCTGGAGCATACTGTACCTGGTCAGCCAATCAGTGCGCTGCCCTGCCGCACCACACTGACTGGCTGAGCGGGACATCCAGACACCGGGAGCTCCTGAAGCAGGCAGCAGCGCGGACCAGGTACAGTATGCTGCAGCTGGCGGGGTTTAACGGGGCTGTCAGTTACATACTCGCAGTGGGATGTCAATTTGCAGCGAGAAATCCCCTGAAGATCCAGTACGTGTGTGTGTACCATTGACAACTGCTCATCTATTTTCTTCTGGATTTTTTTTTTTACCATACTGTGTTATTCTTCATAAAAATCGTTTTATCAGAGCGCTTACCCTTTAAATTTCTCCTTTAGGTGATACTGTGATAATGTAATAAAGATTTTTGTCAGATTTAAGGCCCTATTACACAGCCCGATGACTCTCTGTAAGCTTACTGAGCCCATACACTGCCCGATAAAAAAAAATAAACTCCTACATATCTGTCCATGCTCCCTAACGTCATGCTAGCTTCGGCCCACTCCGGGCACTGTGTAAAGTCACAGGCCGCCCAGCCAATCACTGGGACAGTGCAGTGGAGCTGTCCTGGTGATTGGCTGAAAGGCCTGTCACTTCAGACAGTGCCATAACTATTACACGTAGCAATGTGCTGCCGATAATTTTAGGTCTGGACCTGAATGAACGATCAGCCAATGATAGTTTCATCAGCTGATCGTTGTCTGATTCGGCCGATTTTTGCTCCGTGTAATAAGGCCTTACGCTCGTGTAATAGGGCCCTCATGTCATTTAAAGACAAATGAAGAGCTCAGCTGACCTTTCTGCTTGTAGGCCCTATCATGCTCTTCTGCTCCTTAAGGATGAGAAAAGTTTGCTGAATGACCTCCCACTGGATTGTTCTCCAGCTTTAGTAAGAATTATCAAATCTGCAAGTGCAGTAAAGAATCTACAACAACTTGCCCAGGACGCTGACCTCGCCCTATTACAGGTACCGCATGCATATTATTCTTTCTATTGTGTTACAGTGTTCTGTGCCACTATTCTGTACACATCAGAAGTGACCAATTTCTACTAAGTAATCTTCTCCTTGCAGGATCTGCCTTGTGTGAATATACCCCAGAATGGGTTCTTTCTGCGAAGATGCATTAATTTACGCAAATGTATGCAATCATTGTGTGACTATACCATAAGGCAGACTTGTTTACACTGCAAATGGTAATAGCAACTTATAGCTATAATGATTATATTGGCTTCATCTAGAGCATTGCACTTTGACTGTGGTACAGTATCTCTGTATGCAATGCATGTAGAAAGTCTTCAGACCCTTTCAGAGGACAGGCATCTCTCCAGATGGTGTCTCCAGATGATAGGTTGGGTTTGAGTCAGGACTCTGGCTGGGCCACTCAGGGGCATTCAAAGAGTTGTTGCGAAGCTGATCCTGTGTTGTCTTGGCCATGTGCTTAGGGTCATTTTCTTGCTAGAAGGTAAATCTTTGGTCCAGAGCGCTCTGACTACAGTCTTGAGACTGTTTAAGAGTAACTTTGGATTAAGAGCATTTTGCAAGAAGAGCTCACAGTTTTACAAAGTCGTAACTTGGTTTAAAAGCATTGCTTTGGTTTAAGAGCTCCCTGTACTGGGTGGGAGTAGGGGAGGGGCATGGCCTGTACAGGTTGGTCTACAGCACTGTACTCTGACCCAGGAAGTCTCCCTCATCTTCCAAATCATGGCAGATCCACTTCAGGCTAAGGTTTGCATCAGGGGACAGGACTGTGAAGGTAATCTCTTCATAGCTGTAACCTCTCTCTCCCTGAACAGAGAGTGCTGCATGTATGTGCCCACATCTGCCCTGATCATTCCTTCATGCTCCCTGCAGTCTCTGTCAGCCCTTGTGTTTCCCATCTCTATTTCAGCTATAATGTGCCTGCACTCACTTTCAGCTATACACACTGCTATTATAATGTGCCTGCACTTACACCCAGCCATTCACACTGCTGTATAGAAAAGTTTCTGTCACTGTCATCCTGTATAGCTCAGTAATTCTCAATTCCTGATTGGTCCATGCTGAACACACACCCCTTCCCCATTGCTGTCAGGTGACCACACAGACCTCTGACAGCAGCCCTGCTTCTCTATTCTAGCCTGTTGTACTACACTACTGCATTATGGGGATCTGCAGCTCCATCCTGTATCTACAAACTGCGGCTGTTTTTCCAGATTTATGCACATAGAATATATTTTACTCAGTGTGATGATTGCTATACTGTACAGTAACTTATAATAGCACCTATTAAGCGGTTTCTTGTTTGTTTCATCTGTTCTCATCTGTTATTCAGAATTTAAAAAAAACATTATTTTTGGGGTGTGGAACCAGTTGTCTGCATATCAGTGATTTCTTATGGGAAAATTTGATCATAATCCAAGGCACCACTGTGTGTAATATATATATATATATATATATATATATATATATATATATATATATATAGAGAGAGAGAGAGAGAGTGAAAAGGTTCTGAAGGTTCTAAATGCATTGTAGATATAGTCCCTTGTGATGGGTATAAGTATTAGCAGCTTGTATTATATATTTCTATCTCTCTTCCTCCAGGTGTTCCAGCTTGCTGCACACTTAGTATATTGGGGTAAAGCGATTATCATTTATCCTCTGTGTGAAAACAATGTCTACATGTTATCTCCAAATGCAAATGTTAGTCTGTAAGTATATTCATTATTTGGTAGCAAGTTTGTGAATTCCAGTGCATTTGTAACATTCCAGTGCAGACAGTATGATAGGAGGAACAGTAGGGACATGTTATGCCTCTTCATGTCTTACCATAATACCATGGGATTGTATTAGTAATGAAGAAAATAGTAATAAAGGCCTCGCTTGTATCTCTGTGCTGTTTATTTTATTCAGGCTCCTCACTAGAAGATTTCAGCATTTGATTACCTGTGGCTGTTGGATACAGCCTTAGGACTGCCTGGAAAACATGGATACAGCCATAGGTTGTATCCATGTTTTCCCGGACTCCCTAGGGTTGCACCCAACTTCTTCAGCCACTGGTATTCCAATGCCGAAATGCTCGAGTTGCGCTTTTCTCTAGTCCTGATTTGCTGCCTATTACACAGTACAGATAAATTATCAGATGGTACAGACTTACATTATAAAAAAGGTCCGTAATGTTTGGTCACTTATCAATTTTTTTTTTAAACAAATATGTTAAATGAAAACAAAAACACGGTGTGAACACGCTACTAAGAGATAAGATGTAGTTTTTGTCTTTCTTTTATGTTTTCCAGTTATTCTTCTCTGGCAGAGCAGTTTTCACATCAGTTCCCTGCACATGACCTCCCCTCAGTCCTGTCCAAGTTCTCACTGCCTGTTTCTTTATCAGAATTTAAGAACCCATTATCACCACCAGGGCAAGAGGTAAAGTCATATTAAATGTCCTTTATTATTCTATTACTGCTTTACTTGCCCCTCCGCGACCACCAACATTCTTGTCAGGAACTGCAGGGCTGTAGTTCCCAGTCGCCTGCTTCGATATAGCGCTGCCGCACAGTGTTAGTGATACAGAGCAGGGTCCCGGTCCACACTTGTTCTGTGTATTTTTGTGTCGATCCACAAGTCTGCTTTAGAGTGTGCTTATGCCCCAAGGCTCATCAGTAGTGTTGCCCCAACTTCAGAAAGGTCAAACCCAGACACTTTTCTGAAGTTCACCTAACACGTGGCCGAACTTGAGCGCTCAGCAATCAACTCCTGGCGTCTGGAGAAATGGGATGCCGTCCCAGGGAGTCCTGGAAAACATGGATACTCCATGTAAATCCATGAAGTCCATTAGTGCTGGAGACAGTGGTACTTACATGTACTGGTAACAGATGAATAGAACATGAACAGGAAAGCTATGTCATGTACACAGGTTTGGCCAGATGTCATCACCCTTAACGTCTTTGTAAGAACATTCATTGCATTGTTTGTCCTTGTACTTTAAAGATACACCCACAACATGGGGTCACTGGTCCTGGGCAGACAGCAGAGGGGGCTGTTTGGTATATACAGCAGTCTTTATGTTTTTGTCCTTGTAGAGCACCTCTTTTTATATAATAGCCTTTTATGAGAACAGGAAAAGAAGTAGAAAAGTATCTATTTGATCTCTTTATCAAAGAATAACTAGTCTTAACACCAATAGCAACTAGTGACTGCACCACTTTCATTTTTCCAAATCTGATCTGTTTATGTGGCCAAATGACCAGCTTCCCTGTTAGTTCTGATAAATTGGGCCCAATATCCACACATGTTTTAATTTACAGCACTGCTACATTAAACACTATCTAACATATTTGTCTAAAGTGTTTCTGAAACATAGGTAATGTAATGTAAAGGCCTATTATTCAGAGAGATTATCAGGCACATCTCCCCTTATAATGGAGCCAGCGATCAGCAGACCAGAGAGCATTGGCCACACGAGTATAGAGCTGTATAATAGAACCACATGGTGGGTTTGGTTGCTTAATTTGGCCTTAACATACATCGCTCTATTGCTCCACTGAGCAAGTCAGCATTTTGGAGCAAATAAACACATAGGGGGATATTTATCAAAGCTACGGCTGTGGTGTACGCCAGGGAGAAGGCACAGATTTGCCCTTCTCCCTGGAGTACACCTGCTGTATTCCCCACTTAGCCAATGGGCGGGTGGACAGGTTCGGGGGGGGGAAAGGCCTAAATCATGATCCAAATCTACACCTGCTGGAAGCAGGTGTAGATTTTGTACACTGGGTGCAATTTAGGACGCCCGGCCGCTCTTGATAAATGCCCCCCCCCCCCCCCGCCATATTGTATATAGAAGATATGGATATGGAGGTAACATTGTCAGCTTCTTCACAATATAATGTTAATATTGAAATGCTTTCCTGTACATTTTAGTCTTTCCTGTATTTAATTAGAGATTATGCACAGGATTTAAAAAAAAATTCTTAAAAAGTAGAACTGAGTGAAACATATTTTGCCCTTTAGATTGTTTTATGTTTCCTAACTAACGTCCATGTTGATTTTGCAGCCGCACCTCATTCAGATGGTTATATGGATGCTTCAGCGTCGACTTCTAATCCAGATCCACACATTTGTTTGCCTATTGGTTCCACCCAAAGAAGATGCCAGCTCGTCAAAAGATGAAGATACACCTTTCGCTGCAAGAGTTGGTGGTCGAAGTTTAAGCACGCCAAATGCACTAAGCTTTGGCTCACCAAGTAATGTCTTTTTCTTCGTATTATTACTGATAAATATAGGTATACATTTTGGATGGCTAGTAAAGCCACATCAGCTAAAAGTGTTTTTTTAAAAACCTAAAGTCATAAAAGGTTGTATATAACACAAGCCCTTCTTAAAAGCTTCACAAAGCAATCGGCTGATCAGGTGTGTCTGGTGTGACCAGCCATCCTACTGACAGTGACACATAGAATAGGCTATCAATTTGTGGTGGGTTCTGGTTTTTCTTCCATGACTCCACTAACCATCAGAACAAAAAGGCTGTAGCACTAACTATAGCCCGTCTGTGGAGTACCAATACAGTAAGGGTACTATTACATGGCCCGATAATAATTGTAAACGATCTGCCCTTGTTTACTGGGCCTATTACACGGCCCGATAATACAAGAGCTGCATGGACATTGTTACCGATGTCCTTGCAGCCCTTGCTTAAACTGCATACATTACCTATCCATGGTCCAGGGCTTGTCTTGCGGTCCGCTTCTCCCTGGGTCCCACTCACGGACCGCAAGACGAGCCCTGGACCATGGATAGGTAATGTATGCACTTGGCACATCGTCAGCCGGCCGCGCACCAATGTTACACGTAGCGATGCGCGGTCGGTGCCCGAAAATTATAGGTCTAAACATATATCAATGATCAGCCGATGATCTTTGTCATCTGCTGATCGTTGTGTTTATTACATGGAACGATTATCGTCCGGATAGGGCTGATTCGGCCGATTATCGTTCCGTTTAATAGTACCCTAACATCCACATTTATTTGGCCATGTCTGGTTTTGCAGTTCATCTTTGTTAACTTGAATAGACTGAACTGCTATACCAGACAGACACATGTCAAATGTTTTGATTGGTCAGGGCCTGGGTGTTTGTGTGTTTGCGATCTCTGTCCCACTGCAGGAGATGCTTTGCAGTGAGACAGAAGGTATCGAATCAGGGATTAAAGCGCTTAGCCAATCGCTCCCTTTGGCCCCTTATAGCCTATTGAAAGGGGGTAGGGGGAGGAGTGACCAGAAATAGCTGGTAAATAGCCTGGATTCACATATCAGACTGCTCAGTGCTGGTCTGGGAACTATTGAAGGTTTGCTATAGTGGGGGTGGGATTGCCAGATCGTGCTTTTAGCGATTTCAAAGATTATAGGAGCCAGCACAGATGCCTCTGCATCGACATTGCAGCCATGCATAGGAAATGCAGACAAAGAGAATGGCATATAATAGAGATAGAATGACCAGAAATAGTGTTGCTCTTCATGTACAAACACAGGACAGCTCGTTCTGGAAAGTCACTTTACAGTTACACTATAATACTTGCCTCTAAAACAAAGCGACTGCTACATTTCCTCTGTGGTAATAAATGTCTTCTGCTCACCAGCCAGTAGTGATGATATGACCCTCACCAGTCCAAGCATGGACAATTCCAGCGCAGAGCTGCTCCCAGGAGGAGACTCTCCCGTTAATAAAAGAGCTACAGAGAATCTTCTTGCAAGTCTTTCCCAGAATGAGAGGGAAGCCATTCTTAATGTTCCTGCTGCTCAAAATCAGGAGGACCTCAAAATGTTTGCAAGGTAAGGATTAAGTATAGGGAGTCATGTGCCAAATGCCAGTCACAGATTGTCAGAATAGTGAAGGAGAGCTGTACTGAGTGTCCATTGACCAGAGCATACCCACCTTTATGGCTATTAGCTAAAACTGTAGAAATGAAGACCTTCCTGACCAGTTGCACAATGCCTTTCCGTTCAGTCTCTGTGGGACTGATGGATACAGCTAAGTACAATGCTTGGCTATTCCATCAGTCTTGTAGAGATCTAATGCCGAAGAACTGTGTTTTTTTTATCTACTGCTCCTTTCAAAGAGGACATGGGATCCCCGTTCTCGTCTGTGATCAGACACTTATCACCTATCCTGTGGATAGTTACATGCCTATTTTGGGACAATCCCAAGCACATTGGTAGTAGTCCTTGACCCTAGTCTATAACATTGTTAAAGTCAGTGGAACAGCTGGGATCATAATACTTTAGTGATAATGATAATCCTACAGCTGTGGGTCATATATAAACCCCAATGGAGTGAGAAAAGTGGAGTCATTAAAAACAAGGAATCAGAGAAATGTCTTCAGTGGAATCATTAAGTTCTATTCTAAGATGTTAGTATAGCAGGTAAAGAGCACTCCTCCTCCAAAGCACTACCTGTATGTACTGTATGTAAGGTGGGGGACCACCTTAGCACACAGAACCCCCCCCAGACTATTGTTAGGGAGATGGTACTATCTGCTATTGGCATCATGTATATACCCATATTGAATTGGGCACATTTTCATGACTGTGGTACTTAAAATGAAAAATAGAAGTATATTGTGAAAGCATAGCCCTAATAGTATACAAAATAAATAATACCACATAAAAAGTCCCTATTACATGGGGCGATCTCTGGGAGCAAGCAAGGTCAGCTCTTGCTTGCTCCTCGTTCCCCGCTCGCTGACGGTCCTATTACACATGCCGACTGTGAGCAGGTAAGTGCGGGGAGGGGGCAATCTTTAGATCGTCCGGGAAGCCCATAGGGGATAGCAGCAGTCTGCTGCCACTGTGCTCCTATTACACGGGGCAGCAGCAGGAGATCATTGCCATTGTTGTCCCTTGTCTTTCAACGTGTTGAAAGAAGGCGAGAGACAACAATCAGCCAACATCGTGCATGTCGGCTGATGGTTGCCTTTTATTACACAAAGTGATTATCGCCCATAATGGCCGATAATCTCTTTGTGTAATAGGGCCTTTAGAGCTCTGTATGGCTGTTGCTATGAACCCCCTCCACTGGACAGAATTTGATCCTTTTATCACTGGATTATTGTTCTGACAGCACTTCAGAGGGACAGACATAGAGACTGCGGATATCATCTCTGGTAAATGGTCTGTATGTTTGGGGAACTCTGCAGGCAGTGATGTTCTGTATAGCATCAATGTGTGACAGTGCATTGTGCTGCCGGTGGGTGTTGTCGGTCTGCCTTAATGGAAAGTAAATGTACTGGCAGGAGGAAAAATGATAATGAAAACAGGCCTGTCAGATAAAACGTATTGGTAAAAACAGTGTCTGCTAAGTAGAAAGTATTTTCCATTGCAGCGGGTGGACAGCTACATCATTGGGTCTGTGTCATTTGTCTAGTCAGGCAGTGATCTGAGGTTGCTGCACTGAAGTCTGATCCCACAAGCAGCGATTCTTATACAAACTCCAGGGCTTTGAGGCACATAGAGTGGGGGGAATAAAGATTTGATCCACTGATAATTTTGCAAGTTTTTCCACCTACAATCACATTGTATAATTTATAAATAATTATTTTGCATTTTATTGCATGAAATTAGTATTTGACCATCTGTCAATCTTCCTCAGTCTTTGGCTCCATGCAAGAGCTCGTTTGGCCTCGTTCAAACCCGAGCGTGCAGCATTTGGTTACCGGTGGCTTAAGAAGTTGGATGCAGCCCTAGGGAGTCTTAGAGAACATGGATACAGCCTATGACAGCTTTTTGGCAGCCTTAGGGCTGCATCCAACAACTTCAGCCACTGGTAATCAAATGCTGCATGCTCGGGTTCGCTCATCTCTAGTAAGATTGGTTCTGAAGGAGGTCAGGAATCAGTCCAGAAATACATTGGAGGACCTGGTCAATGACCTGAAGAGAGCTGGGACCACAGTCTTATACATTACCATTAGTAACACACTATGTCATCAAGAATTAAAATCTGTCCGGCCATGCAAGGTCAGCCTGCTTGCAACAGCACATGTCCAGGCCCATTTGAAGTTCGCCAAAGACCATCTGGATGATCCAGAACATCATATTATAGGGTTCTTTTCTGCAAAGGTGACAGGACAACTGCACCGTATTAAAGGGAGGATGGATGGGGCCATGAATTGTGAGATTTTTGCCAACAACCATTCCGATTTTCAAGGTCCTGAGAGTGGAATAAAGATTATAGACCTCTCCACTCTTTGTTGGTGGGAAAAGTTGCAAAATCGACAGTGTATCAATTACTTATTTCCCTCCACTGTATGAGTGGAGGCAGCAAAACTTTGTATTTGACCTCCTGTGTTCTGTAATTTGTTAAATCAGATGGTCATTTTTATTATTGGAATTTTTGTCATGTTAGCAAGAAGCAAAGCTACTAGGAATTCCCTGCCCCTGTCCTGTAGTTATAAATGGGGCACGGAAAATAGTCTGTGGTAAACGGTCTGCCTAGCCTTAAAGTTCTCACTGTTCCTGTCCTATTCGGTATTCCCCTGTTAAACATGGAAGCCACGCCAGTATCATACTTCTGCACCTACATAAATGCGGCCCCACCAGAACAAGCAGTTGTTAAAGGAGCTGTCCCATTGAACATGCTATCAGAGCTGCAGACATTTAACCCCCTTCCCTATGCAGTAGTTTTTGCTATGTTTATTTTATTTTACTTGAAGTACTAAGATAATATCTTCCAGAGGGAGTCCCAGGAAATGTGAAAATGGCAGGCAGGGGGGGAGCGGGAACATAATAAAGAAAGCATACTTACCCATTCACATGCCTGCATTGCGCTGGTCTCTCCCAGCTTCCCAGATGTCATCTTCGTCTGGCATCCGGATGGCATTGCCCATTCAGCCAGTCAGTGACTGCAACTGTGTCCTGTCCTAGTCACTGATTGGCTGAGCAGGCAAACCATAAATGGGCCCATGCTGGAGATAACGGGAAGGCATCACTGCAAGGGCACAGGGATGGGTAAGTATACCCTCTTTTATATGTTGCCACACACCCCTGCCTTCCTGTAATTTTTAGGATTTATGGGACTTCTGCTTTTTGTGTTCTGCACCCACAATCAGATTGGGGGGAGGGGTGTATGGGAAATATGAAGGGAGTATAATCTCTGCTGAAACTTTTGTCACAAAACTGTATCTCCTGCTCTAAAACATACTGCCTGGAGCTCAGGTAGCAGATTCAACATGACAGTTTCTCTTTATAGAATAGGAGAACGTGTTTTCGGTTAGATGACATGGAATGGTGACATGGAATCACCAGAGCTAAACCAATGAGCTTTACTTACAGGCTTGTTCAGGTGTATTCTCCACCAGAAGCCTTTACGTATCAGTGAACATATTGGGTGTACTAGTATTATACCAGCAATGTGGAGTTTACAGGGAAAATAAATTTTAACTGTCTGGATATTTTTAGCTGCAGGATATAACTGTGTTCTGTCAGTTGTATTAAACATCTGTTCTATCCTAAGGCTATGGAAAATCCCATAAACTAAAATCCTCAATTTGTTTATTATTTAAACAAGCGTATTCCCCAGAGGACGAGCGCTGGCAGATGATCCGAGAGGAAAAGCAAAGCAGATATTACTTTTCCCACAACAATGTTTCCACCCAGCAATTATGAGAGTACAATGGTTTGGCTGCTGGAAGTGCTGTAGTAAGCGCACAAGAGTGTTTGCAGCTGCACAAGACTCAGGGAGGGTCACACTTTAAAAGCGAGTGTGAATGAGAGCCGCATAGTTTTGCCATAGTTAGCCAATTGGGTTATAGTCCAGTGTGTGATAGGCAATCGGAAGCAATACTTCCGTTTTCTAACCAATGAGCCGAGAAATGGTTGCATTAGAATTAAAATGACTCAACCTCCAGGTATATCTACGTTTGCTGTGCGGAAGAATCTATTGTCTCCTGTTATCAGCTGTCCCATTTATTTCAGTCACTTCTTTAAGCCATATTACACTGGCCGATGCACCAGGTAAGCAAGGTCCGACCTGTCAACTCAGTGCTCGCTTCCCCCTCGTTCCCCGCTCATCACACTGTACTATTACATGCACAGACAGCAAGCGGGGAGCAGTGCATGTCGGCTGATCGTTGCCTTTCAAATTGTATGATTACCGTTTTTTTCGGTTTGAATGGTCGGTAATCGGCCAGGTTAGGCCGATAATCGTTCAGTGTAATAGGGCCTTAAGTCATACGTGTTACAGGAAAGCTGGGTAATGTGTAAGGGCCATATTACTACATGAAGGATGCCAGGATAGGAAGTCTTTAGAAACAGGCAAAGCAATTCTACATGACTGGCAGTTCCGTATAGCTCATTTTGGCTAAACAGAAGTAAGAGGTCAGTGGCTTGGCTATGTATTGTTTTCAAGTAATAAAAGATATTTACTTACACATTTTTAAAAAATTAATGGTGATTAATGTTATATTTTAACATTTCGCACCTTTCATTCTGGCCACTAGGCCTAAAACTAAACCGAGGCCTTCTGTTTGGTACTTGTCAGTAGTGTCCTCCTTATCATCACAGGCATGATTACAGTGAGAGGTGACATCAATGTATGGTCACAACAGTAGGTACACCCAGAAACTTTTTCCCTTTCATGGGACAGCTCCTTAATACTATGGAAAGAGGGACAGCTCCTGTGTATATGGGGCTTGCAGCGAATGCCCTTTATACTGATGTAAAATAATAAAATAAAAAGAAAAATGACAATCAGAAAGTAGAATCTGATTGGAAAAAAAACATGTTTCAGTATCTGGCTCTAATTCAGGGGTGGGGAACCTTTTCCATGTCGAGGGCCGGTCGGGCATTAATAAAATCATTCGAGGGCCGCATACCGTGCGCGGCAGTTAGTAGCGGGGGTTTGCAGCACCCAGGACAAGGCATAGTATTGTTCCCCTAGTGCCCCTGCTATTGTAGTTAACCCCCAGTGATGCCCCTTGTAGTCTAGTTAACCCCCAAGTCATGTCCCTGGTAGCCTAGTTAACCCCCATCAGGCATGTCCCTTGTAGCCTAGTTATTCCCCCCCCATCAGTCATGTCTCTGGTAGCCTAGTTGTCCCCCCCATCAGTCATGTCCCTGGTAGCCTAGTTGTCCCCCCCCATCAGTCATGTCCCTTGTAGTCTAGTTAACCCCCAAGTCATGTCCCTGGTAGCCTAGTTAACCCCCATCAGGCATGTCCCTGGTAGCCTAGTTATTCCCCCCCCCCATCAGTCATGTCTCTGGTAGCCTAGTTGTCCCCCCCATCAGTCATGTCCCTGGTAGCCTAGTTGTCCCCCCCCATCAGTCATGTCCCTGGTAGCCTAGTTATTCCCCCCCCCCCCATCAGTCATGTCCCTGGTAGCCTAGTTATTCCCCCCCCATCAGTCATGTCTCTGGTAGCCTAGTTGTCTCCCCCATCAGTCATGTCCCTGGTGGCCTAGTTATCCCCCCATCAGTCATGTCCCTGGTAGCCTAGTTAACCCCCAAGTCATGTCCCTGGTAGCCTAGTTAACCCCCATCAGGCATGTCCCTGGTAGCCTAGTTATTCCCCCCCCCCATCAGTCATGTCTCTGGTAGCCTAGTTGTCCCCCCCATCAGTCATGTCCCTGGTAGCCTTGTTGTCCCCCCCATCAGTCTTGTCCCTGGTAGCCTAGTTGTCCCCCCCATCAGTCATGTCCCTGGTAGCCTAGTTGTCCCCCCCCCCATCAATCATGTCCCTGGGATCCTAGTTAACCCCCAAATAAAAAAATAAACATCCCACTCACCTTACCTCCGCTCCCACGCAGTCCAGGTCCTCTTCTCTCCCAGGTCCTCTGTGCCGGTCTTCTCCTGCAGGCGGCGCGCGATGAAATGACGTCATCGCGCGCGGCCCGCAAGAGACTAAAGACACGCGCCGCTCTGCTGGGGAAGAAGCCGGCACAGACAGCATCCTCCGGTGTCCGCCAGCTGTCACAGACACCGGAGGATGCGGTGTATGCCGGCTTCTTCCCCAGCAGAGCGGCGAGCATCACAGGGGAGCTGCGGGCCGCGGGCCGCATCGGGAGGTCTCAGGGGCCGGATGCGGCCCGCGGGCCGGAGGTTCCCCACCCCTGCTCTAATTGGTAAAATAAAAGCTAGGTGATACATTCCATTTACTGCCATCCTATCACTTTGTGTATGCAATGGTTGCCGCCCTGATAATCTAATCCGATAGACCCTTTCAATATTATGAAAATTTTATGACAAATTATTACAGCCTAGGGCAGACCTGGGTATTGTGCAGCCTGCGGGCCACATCCGGCCTGCTAACTAATTTTTACCGGCCCGCATCCCCCTTTCAGCATCCTGCCGCGCAGCTTCTAGGGATTCCACGCCGCTGTAATGTTAAGCCCGCTCACTACAGAGTGAGCGGGCTGAACAAAAGAAACAGAATAGAGCAGTAGGACCTGTCAGCGTCATACTGTTCTATTCATTAGTATGCAGGAAAACTCATCACTCGGAGTGCCGAGTTTTCCTGCATACTAAAGACTTTGTATTTACGAACACCGGGCTTGGCTGATGTGCCGTTCTTACTCCTGATTCTAGACTGTTATATTCATTGTTATAGGCTGTAGGAACTTTGTGCCTTTAGCTTATGAGAAGCCGGGATGTGATCTCTCCAGCAGGCGCAATGATATGATATCATTGCGACTGCTGGAGGATCTATCCCCACAGCTCATAAACTGGAACCAGAACATGAGGATACCTGCTGCATTCCTAGAATAGGTGAGTATGATTTTTTTTCTTTAAATGCTGGAGCACAATGGGGGGAGGGGGGAGTTGTATACAGCAGGGTGCATTATTACTATGGATGGGGGGGGGGAGTATACAACAAGGGGCATTTTTACTTTGGGTGGGGCAGCTGTACACAGCAGGTGGCAATATTACTTTGGGTAGGGAGCTGTACTCAACAGGGGGCATTTATTATGCATGCGGGGTGCATAGCAGGGGCATTATTACTATGGGTGAGTGGGGGTCTGTTCACAACAGGGTCATTATTTCTATAGGTGGTGCATAGCAGGGGGCATTATTACTATGGGTAGGGGGCTATATACAGCAGGGGGCATTATTACTATGGGTGGGGGGGGTCTGTAAACAACAGGGGCAATATTACTATGGTTGGGGGTACATAACAGGGGCAATGTTACTATGGGGGATGGGGGCATCATTTTATCTATGGGCGTAGGAGTCATTATTATTATCTTGGTAGGGGACATTATTACTATGGGTGAGGGTTCATAGCAGGGGGAATTATTACTATATGGGGGCACTGCAGGGGAACATTATTACTATATGGGGGCACAGCAAGACACATTTTTTACTATGTAGGGGGCATTATTACTAAATGGAGGGAACAGCAGGGGGAATTATTACTATAAAGGGGGCACAGCAGGTGACATTATTACTATATGGGATGCACAGCAGGGGACATTATTACTATATGGGGGATCCTACATACCTACTATGAGACAACCCACATACCTACTAACCTTACTGTGCATGAAGAATTACTACTGTATGGGACTCTATAGGTGAGAAAAGGGAAGGAAATTGAAGGAAAAGTGCGGAGCCTAAGATGTTTGTCTGGCTGGTTCTGAATAGATGATTTGCAGCTGGAAGAAATCATCATGGAGGCCTATGCCGGATAGAGAGGAAAAAGGAAAGTGACGCCTGAGATCAAAGAAGATGTCACCTTTGAGTCACTGGAAGTTTTTTGTATTTTGTAGACCATTATGTGTAGGGGTGTCCCGAGGTGGAAAAGGTTGGGAAAAAAAAACACTCCTGCTTCACGGCCGTCTCTACGTACCACTGTTCCCACAAGAACCGAGTTAAATATATTGGTCTGGCCTTCAAAAAACATTTCAGTTTTGTCATGTGGCCCACACCTGGCCTTAGGGCAATGGCTCTCGAGCCAGGCAATGAATAATTTAGTATTCAGATGATGCATGTATTCATACAGTACCTCTCTCTTTCCTCTTAGGCTTTTGCACTATTTCCGAGGTCGACATCATCTTGAAGAGATTATGTACAATGAAAACATGCGCAGATCGCAGCTATTAATGCTGTTTGATAAATTCCGGAGTGTACTAGTAGTGACCAACCATGAGGATCCAGTTATTTCTATCTTTCAGTCTGTCTTTCCTTGACAGATTTGCAAAATGCTGCTAATGTTTTACTTTTGTACATATTTTATTTATTAAAGCACTGAAAAAATGCATATTGTTTGACTATATTTCACCTAGTGTTGTGGTCAACATTATTGGAGCTCACGGAATATTATGTACAACATCTAAAATATCTCCCAAAATAAAGTGCAGTATGTAAACTGAAGTTTGATACAGAAAAACTCAAGAATAACATAATAATGCCAAGACATTGGTACTGGCATTGCATCACTGAGTGTTCATAAGCCGATTCAGCTGTAGAGGGGCCCGTATTCGGCCGATAATCGTCTTGTGTAATAGAGGACAACGATCAGCTGACATGATCGTTGTCGGCTGATAGTTGCTGTCGTTTATCTTTCAACATGTTGAAAGACAAACGACCAGGATAGCGGCGATATGCTGCCGTAGCTCCATGGCGACAGCAGACCGCTGCTATCCTCAATGGGCTACCCGAACGGGCTGCTTGCTGCCAACGTGTGGAATACATGTGTGGTGTGTGTGTGTGTGTATAAATATTTATACATATATATATACACACACCAATTCTCTCTGCACAGAGGTCCCCTCTACCTCACTCTACCTCAAAATCAAATATGCAAAAACTAAATTTGTCTCTCCTCTTAAGGGGTGTAAATGCCTGTTGTATTCAGCTTAAAACAAAGAACAAGATAAGACTAACCTGCGATTAAATAGGAACCAAACTCCCATGTCTCTCCCTTATCTGCCTTGACATGACTTGTCATCATTCTATGCATGCTAGCTTTTATGCTTAAAAAGTCTTTTATTATGTTTCTGTTCACAATAGCAGAGACAAGAAAGTCTTAGTGCTCTTTTCATGGAGCAATTTTCATCTGTCTGCAGCTGCAAATGTAATTGGCACTCATTTGCAGTCGATTAATAGCACGGCCGGCCATTAACATTTATTGTTATTAGCCACACATCCACTATTTACAGAGATATGTGCAGCCGATAACAATAAACTTTACTGCCAGTCAAAAGATGTGATCAGCCCAAGAGTAGGCGTTTTCCTGCTCATTAGCTGATTGCTGGCATTTTTACACTGGCCGTTTATCTGCTGAATCCGCTTTTCTAGGAACACTCATTGCCAATAATCGTCCCATGTAAACAGGGCCTTAAAGGATAATTATTATTAAAGCATACTAGTCAGTTCAATCCCTGTTGGTGCACAAGTCCCCAGCAGTCTCCTCTACTTCATGTAAGTATAATTCAAATCATAATGACTGAATGGAAAAAAAAATATTTAAAGGGGTATGGCGGAGGCTTTTAACATTTTATTAATACATTGCTTTAATACAGTTATATTACTTTGTAATATAGCTTCATTAATATAAATGTATACTTTTTTCTGTACTTCTCAACCTCTGTTGAGTGGCAGCAGTAAGGGGTGACATTGGGACCGATACCCAGGGGGGGGGCTACACGACACTATAGGACAGTGTGGCAGCCTCTGTACAATGAGGTGATTGCTGCCACCATCCACTCTGCTAATGGCAGTAGTATACTACAAAATCCCCTAAAGAGCTCCTTACTAGAGGTGTGCACAGCTGGAATCTGTCCAAGCTCAGAAGTCACTGGTTACCAAATGCCGAGACTTTCAGGCTCATGCGCCCGCATCGCGGTTCAGTAGAATTGAAGTTTATCCTGGCCGGTATAAACTTCACTGACACCGGCCATTCTGTGACATGTGAACCGGGCCTTAAACAGTATTTCATGACACACCCACCTTGAAATTCTGTGCTTCTTCTGATAGAAAACTCAATGCATCAAGATTTTAACCCTGCTGTTCTGTTTGGTCAAAAATGACCGAATTTGAAATTTGATATTTTTTGAAATATTCATTATGTGGTTCTGATATTTGTGGTTCATTGACTTTTCCTCATTTGAGGGGTTCTTACTAATAGCAGTTTTTATTTATTTATTTTTTGTTTACTTTTTGTTCCACGTCTTTTTTTACTCTTGTACTGTTAGGTCAAAAATGACCGATAGCCTTTTAAACTAATCTAAGCCATTTTTTGAAAAAAATAAAGCAGTTATAATCTCATTTTGGTCTATATAGTTCATCTACTACTATTTATCAGTTTATTTAGGTCCTTTTGGTCCATGCTGAGTTACACATACACATACATTTTATATAATGCTGGTGAAAATGTGACTGTAGATGAACAACTGGTGTCATTCAGAGGTAGGTGTCCATTCAGACAGTATATTCCAAGTAAGCCTGCAAACTATGGCATCAAAATATGGACTAATAATAATATGGAATAAGTTCATACACTGTAAACGCTCGGGTATACCTAGGAAAAAACCTTGGAGAAAGAGCTGAAAAAATCAAGGTATGCGAGTAGTTTTGGATTTGACACATGGGCTCAAAGGATGTTACATCTGACAATTTTTTCACATCACACCAACTGGGGAAAAAGAAAAATTACCATGCTGGGTCCTGTTAGAAAAAAGAATCCTGAACTGAGGCAAGCTATCCTCAGTAAGAGATGTTTATAGTTCTACGTTTTATTTTACAACAGTAGTTTCTTACGTTCTGATGAGCACAGTGCACCATGATAATGCAATCAGTAACTGAGATGACAGAAAGCCAGACAGGATTGTACATTACAATGCCACAAAAGGGTCAGGTGATACTCTACATCAACTCTCTAGGCACTTACACCTGTAAACGCAAAAGTAATCGGTGGCCAATGGTTGCTTTTTATAACATTCTTGATGTGTTGGCACACAATGCATTTGTGTTATGGCGTGAAATGGACCCAAATTTTTTTCGCAAATAAGGCCATGTAACATTTTTTGACACAAAAAAATAAAAATTAAGTTTTTGATTTCATTTTTAATTTGTTTATAAACAACCATGTTCACATACAGTATAAGGCTATGTTCACACTACGTATATTTCAGTCAGTATTGTGGTCCTCATATTGCAACCAAAACCAGGAGTGGATTAAAAACACAGAAAGGATCTGTTCACACAATGTTGAAATTGAGTGGATGGCCGCCATTTAATGGCAAATATTTGCTGTTATTTTAAAACAACGGCTGTTGTATTGAAATAATGGCCGTTATTTACTGTTATATGGCGGCCATCCACTCCATTTGAACATTGTGGAACAGAGCCTTTCTGTGTTTTTAATCCACTCCTGGTTTTGGTTGCAATATGAGGACCACAATACTGACTGAAATATACGTAGTGTGAACCCAGCCTGCTAATGCAAAAGAAATTCAAATAAAACACTTAAATTAGTTAAAAAGCCAGACTTTAACCCTTTGAGGACCAGGCCCAAAATGACCCAGTGGACCGCGCAAATTTTGATCTTAGTGTTTTCGTTTTTCCCTCCTCCCCTTCTAAGAGCTCTAGCACTCTCAGTTTTCTATCTACAAGCCATGTAAGTGCTTGTTTTTTACAGGAATAGTTGTACTGTGTAATGGCGTCATTTATTTTACCATAACATGTATGATGGAATTCCAAATATATTATTTATGAAGATATAAATAGGTGAAATCGTAAATAAGAATGCAATATGGTAACATTTGGGGGGTTTCTGTGTCTACGTAATGCACTATATGGTAACAGCGACATGACACTATTATTCTATAGGTCAGTCCGAACACAACCATATGCAGGTTACACAGATTCTCTAATGTTATATATGTATTTTTTTATGAAATCCTTTTTTTTGGCAATTAAATATTAATAAAATGGGCCTATTGTGACGCTTATAACAGTTTCATTTTTTCACCTACGGGGCTGTATGGGGTGTCATTTTTTCCGTCATGATCTCTAGTTTTTATTAATACCATATTTGTGAAGATCGGACGTTTTGATCACTTTTTATTGATTTTTTTTAATATATAATGTAACATAAAATCGGTAATCTGCGCACTTTTCCCCCTTTTTTCGTGTACGCCGTTCACCGGTCACAATGACGCTTGTTATATTTTAATAGATCGGACAATTACGCACGCTACGTTATATTATATGTTTATCTATTTATTTATTTTTATATGTTTTATTTATATAATGGGAAAGGGGGGTGATTTAGACTTTTATTTGGGGAGGGGTTTTGGGGTAGTGTAATAGTGTTTTGAACTTTTTTTTTTTTTACACATTTGAAGTCCCTTTGGGGGACTTTTACATACAGTACTTGGATTTATACACTGATCATTGCTATGCCATAGCATTGATCAGTGTTATCGGCGCTCTGCTCATTGAGCCTGCCTGTGCAGGCTTAGTGCAGCAGATCGCCGATCGGACCGCACGGAGGAAGGTAAGAGACCTCCGGCAGTCCGCTTCAACGATCGGGACCCCCGCAGTCACACTGCGGGAGTCCCGATCGGTAAGTGACAGGGGAATCCCCCTGTCACTTACACTTAAACGCTGCGGCGTTTAAGGGGTTAATGACACGCTGCAGCGTGTCATTACCGGTGAGGTCCCCCGCATCACCATATTAGGGAGACAGGGATAAGCTGGGGTGCCGACCACAGAGCCCTTTGGCACCCCAGCTTATCCCTGTCTCCCTAATATGGTGATATACAGCCTTGGTCATTTTCTTTTATAGCTATCATTATTTAAACTCTTTAGCATCTCTCATTTCTATCATACTTTTGTTGTATATCTTATATGTATTGTTGTGCTATGGTGGTTTTTCTTATACTTTATATATACCTACATCTTTTTGCTGTATCTCTACTGTACGCATTGTTGTATCTTTGAACTAGACAGGGATACTGTATGTATTGTATATGGGGTTGCCACCTTGGATAGCATTGGATCTTATGCTCTCCCTGGAGTTTTTTGGGGATTTTAAATGGTTTTAATGGGGATTTTTCATTTGTATCTTTGTACCTGATTTAATAAAGTACTTTTATATATCGTACATTGTGGTGTGCCGATGTTACCATTATAGTACACGTCTTTTGTTTTTTCTTTCGGAACATTATATGTGTATAATAGAACCGAACAGAACAGCAGGGTTAAACAGTATTGGACGAGTGTAATACAATAGCTATGCTGTGTATTCTTTGGGGTAACAAGAACTGGTCCAACCATAGGTCTGATAACGAACCGATTCCATTATAGGGATCTATGTGTCTGTATTATGCTCATGTGACACATCCCATCACGCACACATCTAACGTATTGTGGAGAGACTGACTGTTACCAAAGTAAAATAATCATTTATTGTAACTTGATTTACTGCTGTTTTTTGTTAAATAAAAATAAAAGCCCCAGTGTGTGGTCAGATGTGTGCGCTGTACAGCCTTGGGTATAACATTTTATCTCATTTTATGTGGAAAAGTTTCTGGACATAAGTGATGGAACAGGGTTGTAGTGGGTTGGGCAGAAGAGTGAGATGCATGAACAATAAGTATACAGTACAAGTAATATGGAATGAATGAATTATGTGTCAGGCATCCAAAAACAGTGAAAAATGAGAGGTCTGGGAAGAATTCCTACAACGGCATGGCCTGTTACTGCTGGAATGCTTCCCTATGTTGTGAGCATGAAGAGCACTTCATGCATTAGTTTGTTTGTTAATGTCATGGTGTAGATCACAATATGGATGCTGGCCAGTTCTCTGCACAGTCCACTACAGGCACTATTATAATGTATGGTTCTATAGTCAATAAAACATCACATCTTCCATCTACCTAGCTAAGTGCATGGATAATAAAAACAACAGCTGCACAGAAAAGCCACCATGGTGCCAAAAATGAAACTCTGTCATCTATCCCCCTCCCGGATTCCCTACCAGTGTGTTCATGTCAAAACATTTGGGTGTGGAGTATGTGACATCATACTATGAAAAGGGGGAAAACAGCAGGTCTACAGCGTCCTCAGAAATGGTCAAATTTTAGCAGAAGAAATGGCAGAACATTGGTTCTTGAATGCCAGCTGTAAAGACCGAAAAGTAAAGAATAGGTCAGAAAATGGCTTGTTCTGTGTCATTCAATATCACACACCCTTCAGTGCAATCTGTGGACACTGCGAAAGGGGAGAACATGAAATTAGGGTGTGGTAAGAAAATATGTCTGAAATAGACCAGGATTAGGGGTGTGACCCTCGTATGAGCCAAGAGCTTTAGAGATCTTGAGTAGGAAGCGGTGGAAGACCTCTGGCAATCCGTAATATTTAAGGTTTCATTTTACTAGTCAGACTCAAGGCTGGGAATGAAGCGAGGATGGAGCAGAGAGAAATGCTGAAAGGCCATAAGAAACAGTAAAGCAGTAAAAACGTAAGACTTCAGGCGTTTTACACCCTTGGTCACTTGCACCCACACAACTACGTATGGATTTGGGTCTGTTTTAAATATCTCAATGCAAAAAGTTGATTAGCATATAATAAATCATGTAAATGCCCAGGTGCCCACTGTCATGGCTGCAACATAATGCAAACACAGAAACTACAGCAGCACCACTGTTCATTGTAGTCATCATTCATCTGTTTGTTTGCAGGGTGCAACAAGGTGGTATCTGGTTGCCCAACCTGTCATGATTTGAATTTCTATGTAGCCCTAGCCCAATGCTGCCTGTTGGCTTATTCTTTCCCCCTGAGCTATAATTAATAGATCTACATCTACGGCTATGTGGACACACTTTACTTCTGCGTCTCTATTAGGCGCTCAATGTGAGATACATAGAAGGCAATAAATTCCTGTATACACAGCAGTAGCTGTCATTTAGACAATCAGCAGGCTGGAACGGCATTGTAACCAGGATATTAAACTGGTGGGAGGAGAATAGGATTATGTTAGGGCTTTACTAAGTTATTTTTGTCCTGTATCCACAGGACAGGTGACAAGTATTCGATCGCAGGGGGTCCAACCCCTTGCATTGTCATACTTGTTAAACCCCTTTAAAGGGGCTGTCTAGATAAAATGCTGTGGGAAATGTCAGTATTGTTTCCTTACCTGTTCCACCCTCCCTCCGCTGCCGGTTTACAGGCTGCTCACTCTGCACTGCTATAAGTGTTTTTATGACATCCGATGATGAAACCCCCAACTCCATTAGAATCCCTGCGCCAGCGCTGTTCTATTCTTGTGAAACACCTAAAGCGAACGTACCTGATGGTACATTTGCTTTAAGTAGAACAGAATGCAGCTGGATCCTACATGCCCTGAGTTAATTTTTTAGCACTAAGGCAAGAGAAAGTTGGCTCTGTTGAATGTTTGGGTTCCTTGTAATAAGGCTGTCTTTACAGAATGGATGGCCTGACACAATCTGTGCACGCTAAAAATCAAAATTTTTCACTGGTTTATTGCTATACTCTTTATAGTTAATGGAGCCTAAAATAGGACGCATCTTTGTTTAGTCTGTACTTACATCTGTATTTGAATCCCATCTGTGAAAGGGTAGACATTAAGCTGTAGACAAAAGCTACAACATATTTTGAGCATTTTTCTTTTTTTTTGGGGGGGGGGGGGGGGGAGGGGGGTAACTGTTCCTCCACTGGTCTCTCTGTGGGTCTCAAAAGTAAACAACCTGATGTAAATGGAAGTTTACTAAAACTTGGTATGGATGGATGTCTTTTAAAGACATGTCATAGTACCTAGCATTACTGAGGAACCAGGACTCAGGCTGAATTATTGGTCCCTTCGTCTTGGGAACTACACAGGGTCGGTGGACTAGACTATGTATATTCCCACATATTATGTATAGGATTTCCCATGATATTTCTATTAAACGTCTGCGCTTATTATCCCAGCCCCCCCTTTTTCTTTCTCTCATCACCTCTCCCCCCTTTCCCTAACCCCTATTCTTTCTGGTTGGTACCCCCACTGTGGGGTGTTTTCTTTTCCTCCTCCTCTCCTCTTCTTTATCTTGACCTTTTAGCTCCTCTCTTAGCACCCTACTGGGTGTATTTAAAGCGATTCTGTACCCACAATCTGACCCCCCCAAACCACTTGTACCTTCAGATAGCTGCTTTTAATCCAAGATCTGTCCTGGGGTCCGTTCAGCAGGGGATGCAGTTATTGTCCTAAAACACAACTTTTAATCCTACAGCGCTGTGTCTGACGGCCGGGGCTTACATTTGTATATGCATTAGGCTGGCACCACCTCTCCGTCCTTCCTCCCTACCCTCCTCATCATTAGGAATGCTCCAGGCAGATTGTCTCCTATTCCCCACCTGTGTGCATAATGAACATGGGCTGGATCGTTAAGACACCTGTGCAAAGCTCAAACTGTGTTCCTGGATCATTCCTAATGATGAGGAGGGTGGGGAGGAAGGACGGACAGGTGGTGCCAGCCTAATGCATATACAAATGTAAGCCCCGGCCGTTAGACACAGCGCTGCAGGATTAAAAGTTGTTTTTAGGAGAATAACTGCATCACCTGCCGAACGGACCCCAGGACAGGTCTTGGATTAAAAGCAGCTATCTGAAGGTACAAGTGGTTTGGCGGGGGGTCAGATTGTGGGTAATGAGTCGCTTTAAATGGTTATAAAAACCTTCTGGATGGGCTATTAGGCTATTTCAGGTCTGAGACCACAGTAGCAGACATTTTAACTAAGTGTATCCAAACTTTTGCATGGCACTGTAGCCCTTACCTAATAATTCTCCTGCCTTGAGCACTCAATATATGATTTATCAATGCTTACACCATAAGGCTATATTCACACATCAGGAAAATGTCGGCTGCCTTTATGGACGCCCATCATTTAAGGGCAAAACATGGCTGCATATAATGAACAATATTTCTGGCCATCTATTGATAATGACAGCCGCAAATAATGTTCATGTTCATTATTTGCGGACATCTTTTGCAGTTAAATGATGGGCATCCAATAAAAATGGCTGTCATTGTGGCAGCATGTGTATATAGCCTCGTTGTTGCAAATTTGTACACAATGCTCGCAAAATGGGATTTACGTAAATGTGACTTTTTTACGGCAGAAAACTGGCAAGCAAGCCTTGATACATTTCTCTCTCTATACACAGTATATATATATATATATATATATATATATATAGGACTATGTCTATAGTAGGTTCTACTATTGTTTACTGTAGAAAGTCTGCCTGTTCTGTATATTACATGGTATTATATCATGTGCTTTTATTTTACCAATAGTTCATTTAAAGGGTAATGTATCACCTTGAAATTGTTTTACTGGTACTGAAACATGAATCTGTTTCTATTTTCTGATTGTATTATTCTTTTGTACATTTTTATGGTCATAGATTGTGAGCCCTCGCGGGCAGGGTCCTCTTCCCCCATGTACCAGTCTGTCTTTTGCCTTCATGTAATGTTTTCTGATCTTGTATTGTTCCTGCCTGTTGCCTATCTATTGTATAGCGCTCTGGAACTAAGGGCGCTTTATAAATAAATAATAATAATAAATAATAATAATAATGGTGGCTGCCATCTTGCCAGGAGTTGTTTTAACAGCATTTAGAGCTATGTTTTACAGCAGTCCCAATGGACCATAGGCTACAATAGATAGGATGGGTCCCAGTCAGATTAATAGGCAGCCTCATTGACCATAACAGGCTCCTGGGAAGGCTCGATGACCTTCACAGTGGTCATTCTACAGGGAGGAAGCTAAATTTTGAGCAGCAGCCATTGTGTGTACCTTTATTATCTATATACTGGTGTCACAGTTCTCCTGTCTGTATTGATAAGAAGAGCACTGCTGGGAAATGATCTGCACAAAACTGGAAATCTCAGCTTAGTTTTGGGTTTAGTGGCCAGAACTGCGATTTTTCAGGTTTACTTTAAAATCTAATTATTAGGTTAAGAATTAAATTCTTAAAAAATATGTTTAACATAAAACTTGATTTAAACAACAGGTCATTTTCTGATGGCACATTCCCTTTAAATCAATGTTCTATTCATATTATGCATTTACATTAGTCTCTGCAGTTTTGTCCTGCACACTGACAAACTTGTTGTCTTTAATATAAAATCGTAGAGGTTTCCGAGTCCATTCTCCAGCATTACTTATGCCTATCCGTGCACAAGATACAATGTCCTCCTCCAAAATTTCTGGCCCAGCTTCTAGCCATGTGTTCTCATCACTTGAAAGGTCTTGTCGATCAAAATTCTTTTCAATAGAAAGAGCCTGGCAAAGTTTTGAGGGTCCATTACAAAGTTCTTTATCTTTTAGTGGCTTCTGTACATTTCTTTTTACACTTCTGAACTTTCTCATTGTTTCAAGACCTTCAATTGGCTCCAGTGAGCGCAGGAGGACAGCGGCTCCATCTCCTGCAGACAGTAAGAAATTAGTAGAAAATTACAATTTCATAAAGACAAATCCGCTTAATGTCATCTATATGGCTTGTACGTGAACTCCACAAAATGTGATTACATGGATAGAGTCACATGAGGAACAGACAGCATGTGAGATACCAATGAGATCATTTTAAGAAACATGTAGAACATCTATTTAGACATGCCACTAATAACTATGAAACATTGACAATATACAAGTACTTCCAGATTATAGTGAAGACATATTTATGCCCTTTTATAAAGAAATAAACAGTGAACTTACTTCTTAAAGTGTCTTTGTCATAAAAAAAAAATATGAACATGTCACGGAAACCTGTAAAATTTTTGATTAACCCCCACAATCAATAGAAAGAGCAAGAAGGGTGCACTTCTCTGCACAGCCTCATGGACTTAAAGTGGATGTCCAGAAAAAATGACTTTTCCCCTATCCACAGCTTAGGGGAAAAGTAGGAAGTCGCGCGGGGGTCTCCCCCGCCAACTTCTGTATCAGGCCCCGCCGGCTGCTTATGGATAGAGCTGCTGGTCTGGCACACGAGTCGCAGCTCTATTCATTCCTATGGAGCTGTCAGAAAGAGCTGGGTAAAGCACTCTTCCAGCGTACTGTCGCTTCCGACCTCCTACTTTTAGATAGGGAAAAAGTTATTTCTTTCTTGGACAACCTCTTTAAGGGTCTTTTAAACAGGCTGATTATCAGCAATGAGTGTTCCTAGAAACACTCCTGCGGCTGATAATCGGCCGTGCAGTGATCAGCTGAGGAGCGGGAAACTATCCTCGGCTGATCACATTTTGAGAACATGCTTCAAAATTTATTGTTATCAGACGTAAATCTCCCTGTGTAAACAGAAGAGATGTGTGGCCATTAGCAGAAAGGAAATCAACAGCACAGATATGCATATATCTGTGCTGATGCCTAGTACACAAGCAGTGCATACTTACCATCAGCGCTTCTTTGTGATCCGACATCTTCATCTTCTTGCTGAGTGTCACAGATGCATCCTGCTCCTCCGATGCTTCTCCATCTTCAGGCCCCCCCCACTTCTCCAGAGTGACTGACAGCCAGGGCAGTGGCTACGAGAAATATAGTGGCAGCCAGAGAGCAGGACAGATCTGTGACACTCAGCAAGAAGGTATGTATGCTCTGCTTGTATATCCATATCCATGCTGTCAGTTTCCTTTCTGTTATTGGTCTCCTGTTTAGGGAGATGTGCAGCTTATAACAATAAATTATGTCACCCGTTATAAAGATGCGATCAGGCAAAAATCGCGGTCACTTTCACATGGGCTGATTATCAGCCGCAGGAGCGTTTCTAGGAAAGCTCGCCACCAATAATCGATCTGTGTAAAAGGCCCTGGAGTCGACTGTGCGCTGTCGTGTATACTCACCATCGGGTGTCCCACGGCGTGGCTTTGTTGCGGTCCTGCGGCACTGTTCAAATCCCGCACGCATTCACATCACCGCTCTTCTGACGCCTTTTCTGTCTCCATGGCGATTAAAGACCGGAAGTCACGCTCTCCCATAGAGATGCATCGGAGAGTGTGACTTCCAGCCTTCAATTGACATGAAGACAGAAATGGGAAATCAATGCGGGATTTTAAAATTGCCGCAGAACCAGAGCAAAGCTATGCATCGGGACACCGATCATCGTTGGTGAGTATACACGCCAGCGTGCAGCAGCGGGACAAATAAAAAAAATTGCTTCTTGCTCTAGTGGTTGGTAGGGCAGTACCGGGGGTTTTTCTGTGCAGCCCGTGGCATCAAATATTGTGCCATGTAAAGGCTTGTTGATCGTTGCATGTTTGCGGCTGTGGATCTTTTGGTCTGAAAGGACTGTTAAAATGGAGCCATATAGAGAAGCTGGGTAGAGATCGCTGTAAGCCCAGGAACAAAGAGCTTAAAGAGTACCTTTGTCAGAGATGTCAAAAGTTTTTATGGTTCAGGAACTCTGTTCACTGCGTAGTGGTGGTGATGTGTAACTGCAGCTCAGGTCCCATGCAAGTGAATAGAAGCTAAACTGTAGTTACAGGTCGCCACCACTACACAGAGAACAGAGACAAACTCTGTTCACTACGTAGTGAACCCTGATGATCAGTGACTGATAAGCTATCCTGTAGAAAGCTTGTCAGTCCATTTTGCCCAGAAAAACCCTGATGAGTACTTATCACTGCAGAAAAACTGCCACACACATAGTGATACTACACCTGATGTCCACCTACACTTCATTGTCTGTAGGTTAAAAGGCTATGAACTTACCATGACTGGAGACGTTCATACAGAAATACATGCCATAAATCTGATAGACGTATATGGTCCCAGGCTTCATGTACATTGCTACGTTTCTCTCTGTCCTTTTTCCTCCTCTGGAATGTGAAGCTTCATCTTCCCCTCCTAAATAAGATTCTGTTTCCACAATCCTTCCACGAAGTTCAGTCCCATCTGGGAGCCTGCGAACCAAAATCTTAAAAACAAACCACATAATCATAATTCCATTCACAGTTAATTCTTTACAGACATAAAAATGTGAAAAACAAAAGGATCAATGTAGAAATCCGACCACCTAGATGTAGGGGGTATTGTGTCTCTTTATGGAGACCCAGCTGGTGAGGGGGAGATTCTCACTGGATAAAAGTGTGCACATTCGCTCTCCCCCAAGTTGAAAAAAACTCACTCTGTGGTGCCCTCTATTGGTAGCTACCATGTACATCAATGACCCACTAAAGTAGCACACTGGGATTTCTTTTTCCCCGTATAATCCACACTCACCCCCAGTATTTTTTTTCTTTTTTTGTGCACTGAACCTGGAAGCACTGCAATACCAGGTCAATGCCTGGAGAGGAAAGAGCAAGCACTTTTTCCATTACCCTGTTCTAAAAATCCATTTATTATATAGTCCCCAGGCTCCAGCCGGGATCCCATACGGGGCCGCAAATAACTGACATGTCAGTTTTCTGCGGCCGGAATTCAGTGAATTCCGGCCGCAGAAAGACCTGTCAGTTCACACAGTGAAACGAGCAGCTCCGGACGCTCACTTCACTGTGCGCTATGGGAAGCTCTGATGTGGGCGCGCGCTGACGCTCCCGCATCAGAGCTCTGGGGCCGGACGGATCATCCGGCCGGTACTTAAGTACCGGCCGTGATGATCCGGGCACAGACCGGCCGTTCCGTGACCCGGCCGGGCTCATGGAACGACCGGTCTGATACGTAGTGTGAACATAGCCTTAAACTGATAAGAACAGATACTACACTTGATCTTAGCCAAAAGGCCAAGAAGCGTTACCACCAGTATTTCTGCAGTGCATCTGTTTCTTTCCGGCTCAGTTACATGCATACATTTTAAGCGGACCTGTCAGCACCTATTTGCTAAAGTAAAGGCAGCGTATGATTATGCCAAAATGTAATAGCCCGCTCTGTTTAGGTTGACAAGCTAACCTTACATCACAGCGCTGAAGCGGCAGACTAAAATTAGTTAAACCTCCTGATACAGGGTCTTTACTTTAGTCAGCAAAAGCTGCTGTCAGTTCCACTATAACTTCTGCAACTAGGTCACGTAACTTCTCAGCCACTATGTTCACCTTTATTCTGCTGTATGCTCTGCTATTAGTTCCATGGGGCATTAGCACAGCATTACATGACCGGTAGAGCCAGTACCATTTCTGTCTTTTGGGGGGACACTGTAATAATCCTCCCTTCTATAGTCTCTTAAATAAGCTAAGAGCCATATTACACAGGGTGATTGTCTGCCGAATCAAGCAGATATCGCCCCGTGTAATAAAGACAACGATTAGCGAGGAGCCCGTCATCAGCTGATTGCTGTCTTTCAACATGTTATAAAATAAATCGGCCACCGGCTGCTCATTGCTACATGTAATAGTGATGCACTGCTGATGAGAGGGTAAAGAAAATAATAAAGATGTTTTACTTACCTCTCCACACTCCCCCAGTGTCCTCCTGCCTTGTTTCTTGGATTCCCCACTGATTGCGGCAGTCTCTGACACCTCTGAGCCCATCTCTAAAGTGACAGGCCAATCACTGGCCACACCGCTGTCCCGTCTCGGCTAGGGATTGGCTGTCACTTTAGCAATGGGCTTGGAAGTGTCAGTCAGGTGGCTGCAGTCAGTGGGGAATCCCAGAAACAAGCCAGGAGGACGTGGAGAGGTAAGCAATATGTTTATTATTTTCTATAGGGGCTGTACAGAGATCCTGCCACATGATAATGGAGATGTAGTCTAGTAGATTGGCGCTCACTTACACTGCACATCATTGCCATCTAATATGGCTGTAAGAGACCATTAGGATACAGTCAGTGAAGCGGGACTGTAATTATCTCCATTCTGCGAGACAAGAGCTGTGTAATCAGTATATGTGATGGAGACTATTGACACCACAGATGCCATGTAGTCACTCCACCCAACTGAAGTAAAGCATTCCAGGAATTTTGTTGGGAGAATAGATAATGATTTAAAAATAAGGATCCTTAAAGGGGTAGTCCACCAAAAAAAATTTTCTTTCAAATCAACTGCTACCATGAAGTGCCAGAGATTTGTAATTTACTTCTATTAAAAAATCTCTAGCCTTCCAGTACTTATCAGCTGCTGTATGCCCAACAGGAAGTTGTATTATTTCCAGTCTGGAGAGCAGGAGAGGTTTTCTATGGGGATTTGCTCCTGCTTTGGACAGTTCCTGACATGGACAGAGGAGGCAACAGAGAGCACTGGGTCAGACAGGAAAGAAAACACCACTTCCTGCTGGACACACAGTAGCTGATAAGTACTGGAAGACTTAAAATTTTTTAATAGAAGTGAATTACAAATCTCTGGCACTTTATGGCACCAGTTGATTTGAAAGAATTTTTTTTTGGGTGGACTACCCCTTTAAGGTACAAACACACACACCGTATACACAGCAGATCTGCAGCAGATTTGATGGTGCAGATTTGATGCTGTGTTCAGTTATTTAGATCGTATCTGCTGCGTATTTGCTGCGTATCGCAGCAGTAAATACGCTGCGTATACGGTGTGTGTGTTTGTACCCTAAATATGTGAAATATCACATGATTTTATTACTGGTGGTGAATAAATGCAGTATTACCTGCCCCAGGAAAGCCTTAGCCAGCTCAATGCAGGGCTTATCGTAGAAGTCAGATAAATGGCGCATCTTCTTACTCTTACTCTGGAAGTATTTGCTATGCACTGAATCACTGTCCCTGTGAATTCCCATGGTCGTCTTCTCACCAGCCTCGTCTTCATCCTGGGCTTGTACCCGTCTTCTTTTGGAAGGCATTCTGAAAATTGTATAAGTTTATTCGTTATATAAACGTTCTAGAACTGAACTAGTAACAATTGGCCATCTCCACACTCCGGCCACACTGAGCAATGTATGAAGACAAAACCGTTTCCTTAAAGTACCAAATCCTGTGTAATGCAGCGCACAAAAGACCGCCATATTGTGCACTGTAATACAGCTGGGGTCATTTACTGATTTGTCTGAATTTCTGTCTAGAATCACACTTGTCATTGCAGAAAGTGTACACTTTAAGAGTTGTGAACAATAAAAGAAGCCATGCTATACAATCCCACAACCCAGCTCACACCAGTTCTTTACTTATCCCTCATGACACGGACACCTAAGTCACACATTACCTTGTAATACATGCGCAGTATCCTGTATGCGGCGCCCCCTACCGGCCTGTGCTGGGTATGGCAGTGTACTGTATGCGGCGCCCCCTACCGGCCTGTGCTGGGTATAGCAGTGTCCTGTATGCGGCGCCCCCTACCGGCCTGTGCTGGGTATGGCAGTGTCCTGTATGCGGCGCCCCCTACCGGCCTGTGCTGGGTATAGCAGTGTCCTGTATGCGGCGCCCCCTACCGGCCTGTGCTGGGTATAACAGTGTCCTGTATGCGGCGCCCCCTACCGGCCTGTGCTGGGTATAGCAGTGTCCTGTATGCGGCGCCACCACAGTACCTTGTAACACACGCGCAGTGTCCCGGAAGAAGACGTCCGGACCCGCCCATTCAGCAGGGGGAGTGATAGCTGGAGATGCACTGCTCTTTCTCTTCTCTCCCTTCCTATAATGGGCTCGTCCACAGCCGTGTGACTCCTGTGCAGCGCTGTGCCGGGATGTAGCCGCTAGTACAGTGTGCTCATACAGTGTGAGTGCGGCCATAGACTTGCGTGCAGTGTCGGACTGGGGTACCTTGGCCCACCAGGGAAATTGATTCTTGGGGCCCACCCAACATATAAAGACATAATCAGCGCCAAACCTTTCACGTTAGTACAGAGACTTTGCATAGAGCTGTGTATGTGAGCAGCAACGCTAGTGCAGTGCCAGTCACTTATACAGTTGTTACTGATTTATGCAGTTGTGGTAAAACTGCACCATTTATGTAGAAACTTTAATGAAATTCCAACAATATTGCTGTAAAAACACATAAAAAATGTCATGTGTGAACACAGCCTCAGAAGATGAAGGAAAAAATGACCATCTAGTCTGCTCCTCTATTACAATCTCCAGCAGAGGAGACCCATGACGGTTTATTCTAGCCTCACCACAAGCTGTTGGGCTGGAATAAGACTTTAAAGGACCATCATGAAAAGCACATCAGTGGTCATTAAAGCGTTAAAGGGGTACTCTGGTAAAAAAAAATATATATATATTTTTTTTAATCTGATGTCAGAAGTTACAGATTAGTAAATTACTTCTAATTAAAAATCTTCAGTCTTTCAGTACTTATCAGCTACTGTATGTCCTGCAGGAAGTGGTGTATTCTTATTAATCTGACACAGTGCTCTCTGCTGCCACCTCTGTCCATGTCAGGAACTGTCCAGAGCAGCAGCAAATCCCCATAGAAAACCTCTCCTGCTCTGGACAGTTCCTGACATGGACAGAGGTGGCAGCAGAAAGCAATGTGTCAGACTGGAAACAATACACCACTTCCTGCAAGACATACAGCAGCTGATAAGTACGGGAAGACTGGAGATTTTTAATTAGAAGTAATAAATAAATTCGTATAACTTCCTCACACCAGTTAGTTTAAAAAAATATTTTTCACCGGAGTACCCCTTTAAGGTCAATACAAAATGTCAGACAGACGTGATTAAAAGTTTAATCTGTCTCAGGGGTGAGACACCCAACAATGGCCAGAATGTCACTCAGTCCATCATAATGCAAGTGAGGGGCTGAGCACTCATTATAGGAGATGGGTTCCATTATAGTCTATGGGCCCGTCATGTGTAACATGACTGATGGAGTGATGATCTAGCCACCACAGGAGGTCTCAGCACTGACACCCCGACTGATCGAAACATTTCACACATCTGCATGATGTCAAAAGTTTTTATAATGACAGTCCAGGCTCTTGCACACATCCGTGTATGCCTCCATAAATGCACCGTCCATAACCGCACGCTGCCCAAGTCTATGCAGCCCGGCTGCAATCTGGGCCATTTAATAACATGTATTTCTTAGGGGTTCTGCTGATTACAGGAAACAAACTTTATATAATATAGTGGAGACAGTGACCTGTAATCAGCCGGACTGCGCACAAGGTCTGGGAGTGATGCTTCACCTGGCTGTTACTATCAGAGAGACCCCGACCAAGCTAAACCTCTCATATGTCAAAAGTTCATTTAAATAACAGTTAACACTTTAAAGACTGCAAATATTCACAATCAATGGCTGCAGCAGGTCATTGCAGTGATTGGCTGAGCGGGTTCTCAGCGAGTCAGGACCAGTAGAAGCAGCAGGAGTGCACCAGTGGAAAGAAAGCGGTAAGCATGGTGTCACACAGCTAGGTTCACACAGTATTTTGGTCATTTTTTTTGTAACCAAAACCGGGAGTGGATTTGAAACACAGAAAGGCTCTGTTCACACCCTGTTGAAATTTAAAATAACACCAATTATTTGCCATTAAATGGCGGCCATCCACTAAATTTCTACAGTGTGGGAACATAGCCTTTCTGTGTTTTCAATCTACTCCTGGTTTTGGTTGCAAAATACTGAGCAAAAATACTGTGTGTAAACCTAGATTTAGGCTGGGTTCACACCACATATAACACAGGCTGTTTTGTGACGCAGCTGGGTCACAGAGCGGCCAATGTTACTGGAGATCATCCCGGATAGTACTGCAGTACTGGCCGGATGATCTTCATTTCTGCTGAATTCGGATGCAGGTGCACCAGTGTGCACCCGCATCCGAATTCACCACTGCACACAACGGAGCGTGTGGCCGGAGCCGCACACTCCATTGTGTGAACTGCCATGTCTGTACGGCCGCAGAAAAATGACATGTCAGTTTTTCGTGCGGCTGGAGCGTATACTATGTGTATACGCTCCGTCTGGGATTCCATTCATTCCAATACAACGTATGTTTTGCATAAATCACGGCTGTTATTGCAAATTGCAACAACAGCTAAGATTTATGCAAAACATATGTTGTGTGAACATGGCTTTAAGATGTAATCTGCCATTTTATACATCTACTAGTAGAAGAGAGAGAACACCATGCGGCGCACATAGCGTATTACTGCAGAACAAATGTGTGTAAGTGGCTAAACTTGCTGCTCACCTTGGGCGGTCATGCTACAAGCCCAACACCGCCAGTCACCTTAGCGGTGGTTTGTACACCTTGATGCCGCTTTCAGCCCTTTCAACGGAACCAGGAGACTTGGTACAATAATTCAGCAGCGAAGATAGCACCAAAGTAGTAAAAAATCTTGTGACTTTATTAACTCCCTCTTGTGCAATGTTTTGCCTTACTCAGAGCTAAAACGAAACATCGCGCTAGAGGGTGTGAATAAAATCACAAGAATTACTACTACTTTAGTGCTGCCTCTGCTGCTGCTCCGGAGGGGGTGCAGTCTGGTGAGGCGGTATTATCCTACCTATCACTGATACTACTGCTCCGGAGGGGGTGCAGTCAGATGAGGGGGTATTATCCTACCTATCACTGATACTGATGCTGCTCCAGAGGGGGTGCAGTCAGATGAGGGGGCATAATCCTACCTATCACTGATACTACTGCTCCGGAGGGGGTGCAGTCAGATGAGGGGACATAATCCTACCTATCACTGATACTACTGCTCCGGAGGGGGTGCAGTCTGGTGAGGGGGCATAATCCTACCTATCACTGATACTACTGCTCCGGAGGGGGTGCAGTCTGGTGAGGGGGGCATAATCCTACCTATCACTGATACTACTGCTCCGGAGGGGGTGCAGTCTGGTGAGGGGGGCATAATCCTACCTATCACTAATACTGCTGCTGCTCCGGAGGGGGTGCAGTCTGGTGAGGGGGTATTATCCTACCTATCACTGATACTGCTGCTCCGGAGGGGGTGCAGTCTGGTGAGGGGGCATAATCCTCCCTATCACTGATACTGCTGCTCTGAAGGGGGTGCAGTCTGGTGAGGGGGGGCATAATCCTACCTATCACTGATACTGCTGCTCCGGAGGGGGTGCAGTCTGGTGAGGGGGCATAATCCTCCCTATCACTGATACTGCTGCTCCGGAGGGGGTGCAGTCTGGTGAGGGGGTATTATCCTACCTATCACTGATACTGCTGCTGCTGCTCCGGAGGGGGTGCAGTCTGGTGAGGGGGCATAATCCTCCCTATCACTGATACTACTGCTCCGGAGGGGGTGCAGTCTGGTGAGGGGGCATAATCCTACCTATCACTGATACTGCTGCTCCGGAGGGGGTGCAGTCTGGTGAGGGGGCATAATCCTACCTATCACTGATACTGCTGCTCCGGAGGGGGTGCAGTCTGGTGAGGGGGGGCATAATCCTACCTATCACTGATACTACTGCTCCGGAGGGGGTGCAGTCTGGTGAGGGGGTATTATCCTACCTATCACTGATACTACTGCTCCGGAGGGGGTGCAGTCTGGTGAGGGGGGGTATTATCCTACCTATCACTGATACTGCTGCTCCGGAGGGGGTGCAGTCAGATGAGGGGGGGCATAATCCTACCTATCACTGATACTACTGCTGCTGCTCCAGAGGGGGTGCAGTTTGGTGAGGGGGGCATTATCCCACTTGTGTCTGTGTCTGCTGCTTATATCTTTATTCTTGAGTCGGTACAATAGTTGAGAAGAAGTTCACACTCTGGAGGTCCCAGTTGTGCAGGAGATCCGTGAGGCTTGGGCGCTGATCAGCTGATTCAGGATTCTTACATTAAAGATAATAGGTGTTGTAGTAGACGTAGGAGTAAGATTTAAATCAATGGATGAGGCGTTTCTAAGGGAATCCTCAATAGATCTGATGATCTCATCTGATGAAACCCGTCATCCATTGATTAAAGTCTTACTGTTATATCTACTACAACACCTATCATCTGTGATGTGAGAATCCTAGGCTGATCAGAGCCTAAGCCTCACGGATCTCCTGCACAACTGGACCTCCAAAGTGTGAACTTCTCATCACATACATACAGTATACATATATACACAAATAGACATACTGCAGACATACATACTGTATACATATATACACAAATAGACATACTGCAGCCATACACACAGTATACATATATACACAAATAGACATACTGCAGCCATACACACTGTATACATATATACACAAATAGACATACTGCAGACATACACACTGTATACATATATACACAAATAGACATACTGCAGACATACACACTGTATACATATATACACAAATAGACATACTGCAGACATACACACTGTATACATATATACACAAATAGACATACTGCAGCCATACACACTGTATACATATATACACAAATAGACATACTGCAGCCATACACACTGTATACATATATACACAAATAGACCTACTGTAGACATACATACATACAGTATACATATATACACAAATAGACATACTGCAGACATACACACTGTATACATATATACACAAATAGACATACTGCAGACATACACACTGTATACATATATACACAAATAGACATACTGCAGACATACACACTGTATACATATATACACAAATAGACATACTGCAGACATACACACTGTATACATATATACACAAATAGACATACTGCAGACATACACACTGTATACATATATACACAAATATACATACTGCAGACATACACACTGTATACATATATACACAAATAGACATACTGCAGACATACATACTGTATACATATATACACAAATAGACATACTGCAGACATACACACGGTATACATATATACTCAAATAGACATACTGCAGCCATACACACTGTATACATATATACTCAAATAGACATACTGCAGACATACACACTGTATACATATATACACAAATAGACATACTGCAGACATACACAAACATGCAGACACAACACACCTTACATATATACATCTAATCATACTAACACACACAGACTCACCAACATGGATACACAGATACAAAAGCATGCAGATTACACATATAAACCATCTATAGAACTACATTACATAATATACACTATATACATGATAGAAAACACACATATATCACTCACATGCATAAACACATGACACATGTACAGACACACACTGATGACAGATAGACAAGTATATACACACACACTCACATGTTCAGCAGGGCAGGAGGCTTCAGTCTTCTTGTCTCCATCTTCTCTTCTCCCAGCCAGGCAGCCTGCAGCCTCTCCCCATCTCCTGTGCACCGACTGCACACACACAGCAACAGGAGAGTCACATGACTGCAGAGGGGAGGGGGGATGGAGGAGGCCCTGCTGCTGCTGCTGCTGCTGCCGCTCTCCTGACAGGCAGGAAGAGGTCAGCGCTGAGGCCCAGAGCTGATGTAAGGAGCCAGGTGAGCAGGGGGGAGGGGAGGGCCAATGATTACAGAAAGAACGGGCCCTGATGCCGTGCTGAACTCACCCCAGCAGTGTGGGAGCCAGCAGGGGGCCCGTTGAGCTCCCGACACTAGGCAGCTTCCAAACGGGAGGCCCCTCTCTGGCTTAGGGGAAGGGCCCTGCAAGAGGGAGGAGGGGGTGGGGCCCACCGGGGGATCCCCCGGCTCCCCGGTGGCCCAGTCCGACGCTGCTTGCGTGCACTGCTTTGTTAGGATCATAGCTGATGTCTGAACTGTTGATGGATTTCTCATCTTATAGTCTGAAAATGTTAGTTATTTTGATTTCTTTTTTTTTTTTCCTCACCTTCTAGGGATGTGTGCACACAGGACATAGGGACATTCTTGGCTTTATATTGATTAAATGCAATTAAAGGGGAACTGTGAGTGGGTGTCAGCTGAGCCCCCTGCTGCATACTTACCTGATGCTGGGCTCCGGCATAGCAGTAATAAGCAGATGGGTTCTCAGGATTTGTGTTATGCTTTCTATTAGGATCAAACCCTTTCCTATGCTGGCTATACTGACATGGCTGTTCCCATGTTGTGACCATGGGGGCCAACCACTATGACATGAGCAGCCACAAGGATGTACAGATATGTGACATGCCATCATTGTGGTCTGACATGGACGCCATGGGTGCTAGACGCTCCTTATCTTTCCCCGTCACTGCCCAGTTCCTTGATGGGATATCCTAGTTATATGCCATCATTTCTTACAGTACCGGTGTAAGTTGTACAATAATGATGACGCTAGCTCATAAGCCCCTGGGTTATGTTTGCAGTTGGCATGTTACTAGATTCCAGTGACCCCAAATGATTTCTGTTCATCTGCAGATTGGCTTGGGATGTGGATCTGCTGCAGATTTGCCTGGGATGTGGATCTGCTGCAGATTTGCCTGGGATGTGGATCTGCTGCAGATTGGCTTGGGATGCGGATCTGCTGCAGATTTGCCTGGGATGTGGATCTGCTGCAGATTGGCTTGGGATGTGGATCTGCTGCAAATTTGCCTGGGATGTGGATCTGCTGCAGATTTGCTTGGGATGTGGATCTGCTGCAGATTTGCTTGGGATGTGGATCTGCTGCAGATTTGCTTGGGATGTGGATCTGCTGCAGATTGGCTTGGGATGTGGATCTGCTGCAGATTGGCTTGGGATGTGGATCTGCTGCAGATTTGCTTGGGATGTGGATCTGCTGCAAATTTGCCTGGGATGTGGATCTGCTGCAGATTTGCTTGGGATGTGGATCTGCTGCAAATTTGCCTGGGATGTGGATCTGCTGCAGATTTGCTTGGGATGTGGATCTGCTGCAGATTTGCTTGGGATGCGGATCTGCTGCAGATTTTGACTTTGCTAAGTATTGTACTGAAATGATGCAGTAACGCAAGAAATAAAACGTGTGAACCCAGCCTTAAGGGAGTTGTTCACCAAATTTTTAAATCTTTTTAAATCAACTGGTGCCAGTAAGTGCGAGAGATTTGTAATTTACTTTTATTAAAATGCAGTCTTCCAGTACTTATCAGCTGTTGTATGTCCTACAGGAAGTGGGGTGCAGGGCAATTTTTTGTAAAGTGGCCGGGAAGGGGGAGGCTAAAAGAAATAATGTGTACTCTTTACTCCCTGGCTCCAGTGCTGATGTCGCATACAACCTCTCTGGTCCTCCGGGTCCATGGCTGCTTCCTGGTTAGAGAGGGTGGGACCCCGTTACGGCTGCTAGCTTGCTGAGCGGCCCTAAAACATCACAACCCAGGTCCCCTCTCTAACCAGGAAGCAGCTGGGGGACCAGAGCATCAGTACACAGCATCAGCGCTGGAGCGGGGGAGGTGAGAGCACGTTATTCAGCCTCTCCAGCACTTTTACAAAAACTGCCCTGCCCAGAGTTCTCCTTTAATCCAGTCATGTGATGGCTGAGGAAATGAGTGCCGATCACATTCAGTCCTGCGGAAAAGTGTCAACAGATGAGCATTATTCTCCGCACTAAAGTTTCTGCTTATTATAGGCTTAGGAGTCCAGTGGGCGGTCATAACTTGTGGCTATCTCTGTGGTCACACTCACACAGGAAATATACCTAAAGAATCCACTACAGTTAATATTCACCCATCTGTAGACAGCTATTTCAGGGGTCCTTGTCCCTCACTGGTACAGAACAGGAGCCTGACTAGAGAGATGCCATAGATGGTACCATAGAGCAGTGATTTTCAACCAGTGTGCCATGTGACACATGGTCGGGTGTGCCGCGGGGAAAGTTCCCCAAACTTTGGTGCCCCTGCAGATCGCCCTGCTGCTGCTGTCCGCCTCACCTACTGGCCGCCTATAGCGCCCGGACGTGCTCCTCCTATCCAATCAGCGAAGACCCGGAGCGTGGTGCGCTGCGGCCGGCCGTGACAATCAACGTGTGCGCTACGGCCTGCCGCAGCACACCACGCTCCCGGTCTCTGCTGATTGGAGGAGCACGTCCGGGCCCCACAGGCGGCCAGTAGCTGAGGCGGACAGCAGCGGCGACCATCTCGGAGGAGTTGAGGAGGAAGGGGGGGGGGAGAAACCTGGGGATGGGGGAGAGAAACAGGAGAAAACAATGGGGGAGAGAAACCTGGGGATGGGGGAGAAACGGGGGGAGAGACAGGGAGAGAAGCATGGGGGAGAGAAACCTGGGCATGGGGGAGAGAAACATGGGGATAGGGGAGAGAAGCAGGGGGGAGAGAAACATGGGGATGGGGGAGAGAAACAGCGGAGAGAAGCAGGGGGGAGAGAAGTTTGGTGGAGAGAAGTATGGTGGAGAGAAGCACAGGAGAGAATAATGGGGGAGAAGTATGGTGGAGAGAAGCACAGGGGGGAGAAGAAAACAGGCCCAGGTTTCACACTGAGTGAGTATAAATACATTTAGAATCTATATTATTAACTATATGTATAATATGTACTGTTTGAGTGTCATTTTGTGCCATTTTGGTTGGTGGTGTGCCCCGGGATTTTTTAAGTATAAAAAGTGTGCCGCGGCTCAAAAAAGGTTGAAAATCACTGCCATAGAGTACAAAGAAGACATGTCTTTCACATAAATCATGTGGAAATTTCAGGCAACGCTCTGAATGGTAAATAGGAAAAAGTCACTCTACTCTAGAAGGAAGGCAATTTTTTACACTAGGCAAACAAGTATACTCCAAAAGAGTGGGCATATATGGTATCTGTAGGCACTGTGTTCTTGCCCCCTTCAGTACAGAGCAGAGTGCTGTCTGACCGATTGAGAGGTTTTTGAGGTGTAGAAATACTTAAAGGTGAATATTCACATTACACACAAGGCTAGTTTTACTAAGGCCTATATTATAGGTGCTAATCCTGACCCAACTACAACCCACACTGGCAGCAGCATGCTAGGATGGTGAATTCATGAGCTTCACTCCCTAAAACTATTGTAAATGTATTTTTGAATGATTTCTGTTCAGGACAAGTCTTACGTTCCTTCATACTGTCCAATGAATTCTAGTCAGACTAAAATTAGACCCTGGGATCTATGCACCAAAATACATTGATAACAACTAAGAGGATCTGGGTGATATTAATGGGTGAACAGCTGGAAATATTAAAGGATTTAAATAAACCATCTTGAGTATGTTTATAAAGATGAAACTGGTTTCACTTGAGAAAAGGGTCTAGAAGTGGCAAAAGATATGAACCATAAATACATGGGCCGAGAACCAAGACTTACATAATTCCTCATCCTTATTATAGAACTCTAGGATTACACTGCCTTTCTGCTTAATCCTATGTTGCAATGATCCCTTTATAATATATCTTTATAGCTTACTTAGCACCTTAATAGTTACTCATATCTTGGAACTACAGGGACAATATCCTAATCCATAAAGACTATTCTGACATTTTACAGATAAAACGGTAAATTCACCAATAAATGTTTGCTTTCAGATCAGCTGGTGCCAGAAAGTGCCAGAGATTTGTAATTTACTTCTGTTGAAAAATATAAAGTTTTCCAGACTTCAGAGGGCAGGAGAAGACCGGAAGCTTGGAGAGGTAATGTCTAACAGTTTAGTCAATTGTCGGCTGCACGTTGCTATTACACATAGCGATGCGCGTTCGGCGACCGATCATTTTAGGCCATTGTCATTGCCAGACCATTGTCTCTATTACACAGAGCGGGAATCAGCCTGATTCGGTCAATTATCGTTTTGTGTAATTGGGCCCTTAGTGTCTTAGTATATGGGCACTAAATTGTGACCTGCATAAAAAAGCTGTTTACACAGTTATATCAAAAATGGACTGAACATAGTAAGGCCCTTTTCACAAATCAGCATTATACCTTCCGCAATTACAGATGCATAAACTCGTACAGTACAGTACCCATTTATTTGAATGGACCCTTTGTTACTGATCCATGCAGCAAAGAATACTGGCCGTATTTGTGTCATAGATCAGCCATTTCAATCAATTGGTCCATGGAAGTGCGGATGGGGACAAATACACATCTGAAACCTGTTTCTAGTTGTTGGTCCGCAATTACGGACAGGGTCACTGATAGGGCCTTACTACTAGACTACGTTTGGCTTATTAAAATCAATGGTTTGGGCATGGGTATGCAGCAGTATATGTCCGCACAGCATTCTACTGGTTTGTTAGGTTTTACTAATGTAGGCTACTGTATTTCAGATGTAAACATAGTCTAAACCAGGAGTCCTCAGAAACAGTAGATGGCCCTGTGCCAGGTGGACATGCAAATGTGCTAATTGATTCCCTTTAAGGGTGCCTTTACACGTAACGGATCTGCAGCGAATCCAGTCCCATTCATCCCTATGAGAACACATACTCGCAGCGGGATTCACATCCCGCTGTATGTGAGTTAACCCCCGCCACCGAGAGCATACATTACCTGTTCAGCGCCACGGCTGTATGTGAGGCTCCCGGTTCTCATCTGTCCTGCTCAGCCAATCAGTGCACGCCAGCTCTGGCTGAGCGGAACCAGAGTCGGGAGCCTCACATGCAGCCGCGCCGCCGAGCGGGTAATGTATGCTCTCGGTGGCGGGGGGTTAACTCACATACTCACAGCGGGATGTCAATCCCGCTGCAAGTATGTGTTCTCATAGGGATGAATGGGACTGGATCCGCTGCAAATCCGTTACGTGTGAAGGAACCCTTAAGGGAATCTGTCAGCTGCAATTCAAGTTCCACACTGCTAACACTGTTAGATAGCTGTTGGGTAAAGGAGACACATGGTGCCTTTTATATATCTATCTGTGCTTCTAGAACATAAAAAAAAGCTAACAGTGGCAGTGGTTTGGAACATAAATAGCAGCTGACAGATTCCCCTTAATCTTTATAGTTTGCTGCACATTCCCATCTACCCAGAAGATATGCAGCCGACTACCAATGATTTAAATGTCCGCACAGACAATGCGCTCAGCCAATGAACAAGGAATTTTTTGTTTCGAACAAAAGATTTCAGAGAATTGCAGCAAGGCTGCATGAACAATTTACTGATCATTTGTAGAGATGAGCGAACCTGCCGGATTTCTGATTCATACGAACCAGAAATCTCAGCATCTGACTCCCGCTGTCTGCAGGCTCCGTGCAGCGGGTGGATACAGCATAAGGAACGCCTGGAAAACTGGGATACAGCCTATGGCATAGGCTGTATGCCAGTTTTCTATGTGTTCCTTACGCTGTATCCACCCGCTGCACGGAGTCGGCAGACAGCGGGAGTCAGATGCCGAAATTTCTGATTTGTACGAACCAGAAATCCGGCAGGTTCGCTCATCTCTAATCATTTGCGTGGCCCAGTCGCATAATTGAGCCTTGGAAACTTTGTACAAAATAGCACCAATCTAGCGGTTCAGCACTCGTTTGCAGCGTTGCATCACGCCATATAAAGGGGCCCTTAATGTCATAACTCAATCGATTGTTTGTTATAGCAGCATGTAAGAAATCTTTATTTCACTTAAAGAAGTACTACGTGGCCTGACCTATCTTATCTGATCCTAAAATAAAGTCTGTAAATACTTCAGAGCTGCAATCTGACTTCTTGTTTGAACTATCAAGCATTTATAGCTGTGCAACATCTGTTGATGCTCTTAAAACTTAAACTCTTTGAAAATGTGTAATATAGTTCCGAGGTAAACTTATGCTGGGCTTAGAAGTCGAATTGACAGTGCTCCTCAGTGACTGATAACTATCTGTGTATAAACAGAGCTGTCAATCATGGAGTAGCACCACCCACTTGACTACCTAGTCCAGAATAAGCAGAGATTTACTCGAATAAATTACTAGTTATCCTGAAATGTTTCCCACAAAACTTTATATCAATCTACTTGTCCTGCTCTATGATGCCTGCAAGGTGTAAGGAATTTTCAGCTTGATAGGTTGACTATAAGAATCTGATTTGCATTAAGGGAAATGACATTTTTATAACATATCACAGTAATCTGGTTTAGAAAAGATGAAAGCCACCCCTGCACATCACATAGAAATCAGATGAAATTACCTATTACAATCAATGCGTGTATAAACATATGGGGGGTAATTTATCAAACATGGTGTAAAGTGAAACTGGCTCAGTTGCCCCTAGCAACCAATCAGATTCCACTTTTCATTTTCCAAAGAGTCTGTGAGGAATGAAAAGTGGAATCTGATTGGTTGCTAAGGGCAACTGAGCCAGTTTCACTTTACACCATGTTTGATAAATCTCCCTCATAGTTCACATTGGCTGACTCAGGATATCTTCTGAAAAGTTGGTCACTATGAATTTTTCCACCTACTTTTATGAAATATATTCATCCAGAATAACAGCCAGGCAATCCGTCTTCCAGTGGGATGGTTCATATGTCTTTGCCGCTGGTCTGTTTTTTCTGCCATTTACCTCTTAAAATAAGGCTGAGAAGACTGTGAGCATAGCCTCTGACTGATCGGCCAAGTGCTGGCCACTTTATCTAATATGTGCATGACTGCTTTTACTCATAGTACATGTGAATGCCTGAGGACAGCACCGTCTGCCTGCCTGCTTATGTTTAGCCTTAGGCCTAATTCCTCTTCAATGCTAGACAAATACATGCAGAAATAGGTCTCTATATATAGAAATGTTTGTTAATTGATATATCTCTTTCTGGCCTGAGCAGCCTGTGAAGTGGTATTTTCCCAAGCACATCCTTTCTGTTTCAGCCTTCTTTACTGTATTCGAGGAAAGCCAGACATAACTGGAACTGGAAACCTTCCCAGTAATGGAGGCTGCTAAAACAAGAATGTTTGCATTACTGCACAGTACAGATATATATATCTATATCATAAAAATCAGTCTGTCTGTCTGTCCTTCTGTCTGTCTGTCTGTCTGTCCTCTATAGACTTCCAAACGCCTGAACCGTTTGACCCCAAATTTGGCACACAGATACATTGGGTGCCCGGGAAGGTTATTGCGAAGGTCCTGTCCCCGCCAGATGTACAGGAGGGAAGGGGGAGGGGAAAGAGCGCCCCATAGAGATGAATGGGAAAATCTCCTCACTGCAAACACAGGTGATATAATTAGCTGCAGCAGACACGGCAGTTGGAGCCTTAGCAACCAATAGGATTACTGCTTTCATTTTCACAGGGAGCAATGGTTGCTAGGGCAGCTGCCTCACAACATCCACAGTAATAACTGGTAGACCCCCTACTCCATCTATACAGTACATGTATATACAGGACCCCCTACTCCATCTATACAGTACATGTATATACAGGACCCCCTACTCCATCTATACAGTACATGTATATACAGGACCCCCTACTCCATCTGTACAGTACATGTATATACAGGGCCCCCTACTCCATCTATACAGTACATGTATATACAGGACCCCCTACTCTATCTATACAGTACATGTATATACAGGACCCCCTACTCCATCCATACAGTACATGTATATACAGGACCCCCTACTCCATCTATACAGTACATGTATATACAGGACCCCCTACTCCATCTATACAGTACATGTATATACAGGACCCCCTACTCCATCTATACAGTACATGTATATACAGGACCCCCTACTCTATCTATACAGTACATGTATATACAGGGCCCCCTACTCCATCTATACAGGACATATATATACAGGGCCCCCTATTCTATCTATACAGTACATGTATATACAGGACCCCCTACTCCATCTATACAGTACATGTATACAGGACCCCCTACTCCATCTATATAGTACATATATATACAGGGCCCCCTACTCCATCTATACAGTACATGTATATACAGGACCCCCTACTCCATCTATACAGTACATGTATATACAGGACCCCCTACTCCATCTATACAGTACATGTATACAGGACCCCCTACTCCATCTATACAGTACATATATATACAGGGCCCCCTACTCCATCTATACAGTGTATGTATATACAGGACCCCCTACTCCATCTATACAGGACATATATATACAGGGCCCCCTACTCCAACTATAGAGTACATGTAAATACAGGACCCCCTACTCCATCTATACAGAACATATATATACAGGACCCCCTACTCCAACTATACAGTACATGTATATACAGGGCCCCCTACTCCATCCATACAGTACATGTATATACAGGGCACTACAGGTATACCAAACTGTGACTGGGTAACACTGCCACACCAGACCTGACCAATACCGCCATACTGTGCTGGATAACACTGCCACACCAGACCTGAACAATACCGCCATACTGTGCTGGATAACACTGTCATACCAGACCTGACCAATACCGCCATACTGTGACTGGATAACACTGTCATATCAGACCTGACCAATACCGCCAAACTGTGACTGGATAACACCGCCATACCAGACCTGACCAATACTGCCATACTGTGAATGGATAACACCGCCACACCAGACCTGACCAATACTGCTATACTGTGCTGGATAATACTGTTATACCAGACCTGACCAATACCGCCATACTGTGACTGGATAACACTGCCATACCAGACCTGACCAATACAGCCATACTGTGCTGGATAACACTGTCATACCAGACCTGACCAATACCACCATACCGTGACTGGATAACACCGCCACACCAGACCTGACCAATACCGCCATACGGTGACTGGATAACACCGCCATACCAGACATGACCAATACCGACACACTGTGACTGAATAACACTGCCATACGGGTAAATACAACCCTGCAGGTATACAGGACACTACAGGTATACAGGACACCAAAACTATACACTACAGGTGCACGGGACCTCCACAAAACTATATACTATATACTGTATGTATAACTATATACAGGACCCCAAACTTTAAACTACAGGTATAAAGGACCCCAAAATGATACACTGCAGGTATACAGGACCTCCACCAACTATATACTTCAGGTATACAGGACCTCCACCAACTATATACTACAGGTATACAGGACCCCAAACTATACACTACAGGTATACAGGACCCCAAAACTATACACTACAGGTATACAGGACCTACACCAACTCTATAATACAGGTATACAGCACCTTCACCAACTCTATAGTACAAGTATACAGGACCCCGAATATACTACAGGTATACAGGAACTTCACCAGCTATATACTACAGGTATATAGGACCCCAAACTATACACTACAGGTATACAGGACCTTCACCAACTCTATACTATAGTTATACAGGACCCTGAAACTATTCACTACAGGTATATAGGACCCCCGAACTATATACTACAGGTATACAAGACCTCCACCAATTATACACTACAGGTAACCAGGACCCTCAAACTATAAACTACAGGTATACAAGACCTCCACCAACTATACATTACAGGTATACAGCACCAACTATATACTACAGGTATACAGGACCCCCGAACTATACAGTACAGGTATACAGGACCTTCACCAACTGTACACTGCATGTATACAGGACCTCCCTCAACTATACACTACAGGTATACAGCCCCCCCAACTACATACTGCAGGTATACAGGACCCCCCCCAACTATACACTATAGGTATACAGCCCCCCCAACTACACACTGCAGGTATACAGGACCCCCCCCCCCCAACTATACACTATAGGTATACAGCCCCCCCAACTATGCACTACAGATATGCGAGACCCCTAAAAACTATACATTGTGAGTATACAGAACCCCTTCAACTATGCACTACAGGTATACACTAATTCCACTGATTAACTCAGATGAAACAATACCTTTAGCTTGGCCTCCTGGGCACCTTAGAACAAATCTAATTAACACACTGACACTTTATACCCGGGCAGCGCCGGGTACATTTTCTAGTATATATATATATATATATATATATATATATATATATATATATATATTTCAGTAACAAGGAAGATAATTTCACATGATCTTATGATATGTAATATCAATGCATTCTGAATTATTAGCACATGGTCTTCTTCTCAGGACCCCCCATTGACCAGGTCAGAGTTGATCTCATTGTGGTATATCCAGGGTACCAGTGTCACAACTGGCCAATGTATTCTCATGAGCAGCAAATGCAGGTTCTTCTTGGTGATTCCCAGATCATCTGGAATGGGAGTGTTTTAAGAAAAAAAAAATGCTAAAACTTTTTTCTGTGGGCTGAGATCATATGTTCCATGTCTTTATAAATGCTATATACAGTGGTACCATGGTTAAAGAGTAACTTGGTTTATTAGCTTTTGGTTTAAGAGCTCACATTTTTTCAAAATTGTGACTTGGTTTAAGAGCATTGCTTTGGTTTAAGAGCTCCCTGTACTGGGTGGGAGCGTGAGTGGGGGAGAGGCATGGTCTGCATAGTGTGGTCTATAGCACTGTACTCTGACCATGGAAGTCTCCCTCACCTTCAAAATCTTAGCTGATCCACTTCAGGCTGGGGCTTAAATCAGGGGACAGGACTGTGAAGGTAATCTCTTCATAGCTGTAACCCCTCCCTCCCCAGACAGAGAGCGCTGCTATACTGTGCCCACATCTGTCCTGCTCATTCCTTCATGCTCCCTGCAGTCTCTGTCAGCCCTTGTGTTTCCCATTCTCTCCATTACTGTACAGTAACTTATAATATCACATATTCTGCTTTTTCTGAATGTTTGTTTCTTCTGTTCTACATGTTATTCAGAATAATAAATCATTATTTTTGGGGTGTGGAACCAATTGTCTGCATATCAGTGATTTCTTATGGGAAAATTTGCTTTGGTTGACAAGCGATTTGGATTACAAGCACGATCCCGGAACAAATTATGCTCGTAATCCAAGGCACCACTGTACTTGGCCTTATACATAAAAATAATTACGGTACAAATGTAACACAAGTTGACCAATGAAAACAGATCTGAATGGTTGCTTTAATGGGAAAAGACCATCTGTACCACTCAACTAGTTTAGATGTAGGCCTCCTTGTTTTCACCTTTTAACCCATTTATAAGGATTTGTCCCTCACTGTATGGGACTACCCGGTTGCTCTCTCTGATTGTGGTCTTGTTGAGGGCAGCAGCTAGCCATGAGACACTGTACAAGGCACTAAACAACAAGCAGAGACAAGTCTGGATCCAGGCAGGGGGCTTGGGCTTGCAGTGTAATAGAATGGTCAGGAACAGGCAAATAGGTTGGAGTGAACTCCAGAGATTCATAGTCAATCAGTTCTGGTCAAACACAGGAGAGGAGCGGGGATAAATTAGTTAAGCAAGTCTGGGTCAAAAAATTGATGGCCGATAATATAGGACACATGGGCAGTTCCTGCAACCTCCAGTATGGAGTTGTGAACTTTCCTTGTGTGAACTGCAGCTTGTAGCCTCCAGAGCAGTCGTCAGTGGGTGCCAGTTACAGAGGATAATGGCAGGCAGGGAGATGATACAAATCAGCAGGACCAGGATTAATCCAGACGTATGCAAAATAGAAAAGTCATGTCAATATTTAAGTCCAACATGGACGATATTAGTTGTAAAAACGAAAAGAAGATAGGAAGGAAAACAGAACATGGTCTGAGTGTATAACCAAGATCACTGCAATACAACCCATAAGATGTAGACAGTCAAGAAGCACAAAGCTGAGGTTCAGGGGAGGCCTGAGAACAGTTCCACTTTAAGCAAGCTGCCTGTGGGGACGTCATTGGGCTGCGCTGGTTGTCACAGAGGAGAACGGTGATGGACTCCAGAGAGGTGAGTAACATTTGGCAGTCCAGTCTCATGAGTCACGCTTCATGTTGGAACACCTTATGTGTCAGATCTTTTCCTTCTCATAAGATTGGCTCATTATTGAATAATCCAGCAATGTTTTTAGCAGAAATGTGGAAATTTTGTTTACATAACTGTCCTAGTGGCGTAGAATCGAGTAACAATAATCATCCTTGTTAATGTTCATAGGATATTGTTACAGGAATTGCCATCTGGACGTTGCTAGTTTTCATTCAGTAATTATGTTGTAAAGAGGTCACATTTTCCATCTTTTGTTGTGAAATGAAAATGTTCATTTTTGCATGTGTGTCTGGTCTTCAGAAACATCAGCTGCCTCCACCTCACACTAGGAGCCAGACCTGACGAGCAGATGCCAGAGGACTGAGGACAACGCGGAAGCGAGGCAGGTGAGTATGAAACAGTGCACATTATACCTTAGTAAGGGGGGCATAATGTTACTATATTACACTATGTCCCCTCCCCCTTAATGAGATATAATACACTATGTCCCCCCACACTACTTAGATATAATCAGTGGCGTAGCTACCATAGAGGCAGGGTAGGCGGTTGCTATGGGGCCCGTGCAGGAGGGGGCCCGGGTGAGAAGGCAAGAGCGTGTGTCCTTCTGCTTAACCCCTTATGTACTGCAGTCTGTAAGTGACCCAATGGTTACTTACTTGCTGCAACACAAAAAAGGGTTAACAAGCAGAAGACAGAGATCTCTGCTTCACTGCTCTGATAACCTCTGACCTCTGTTCTCCAGCTAACAATCAAGTAGAAATGTGCAGAGCTCCGTGCAAAGGTCAGGGGTTATCAGTGCACCAGCATTAAACCATCTATATATATATATATATATATATATATATATATATAGATACATACATACATACACACACAGTGCTTTGTGTTGTGCTTAGGGGAGGGGGCCCATTAAAACATTTTGCTATGGGGCCTCGTGAATCCTAGCTACGCCCCTGGATATAATGCAGTATGCATGAAATATAGCTCATTATTGGGAGGGTTTATTGTTTGAGTTTGCATAATGTTTTATGGATAGTATATTATTTCTTTATTAAGGAGGGGGTGGGCAGAGTCCATTATATCTTGACATTATATCTCTAGCTGTCATACCCTAAGCCTATGTAGGACATTCGCATGTAGTAGCTCTATCTTTTCAGTTATTTCTAAATTTTCTAGGCTGTTGACCAAGGATAAAAAGGGTTTCCATGAAATGGGTTCACCTCTTTCCCTGGTAACATATAATACTCTAACTTCACCAATCTAAAGGTTCCCATACACTTTACAGAAAAGTTGGCCAAGTTGGATGATTTTCATGGGACCGGCTGACCCTCACCTGAGCAGATGACGTTGGGGAAGAGGAGTATTGGGTATGTTGAATTTCCACATCCAGTAGGAATCATTAGGAATAGCTGTTTGCCAAACCAGCAAATGCTGTGGGCACCCTAAAGGAAAGCTATTAGCAGGTTAGGAGCATCTAGCACACAGAGCGTTGAGGATCAAGGTAAGTTTATTACCTTTATACTCTGTGCCGTTTCCTTGCTATAAGGAGTGTATTCTTTATGCTAATTAAGCATTTTGGTGCACTGGGGGCAGGACTACAGCTCCCAGTGCACTGATCTGGTCCCGGCCGTCCCGCCACTTCTAATGAATATAACCACAAGCCTGGACGACAGAAATGGCTGCACATTGCACCCATGGTTGATAGGAAAGGCTATTAGCTACAGTAAAAACCAACATCAGAAGTTAGTATATAAATTGATCAAACCATAATGCCACATGAGTCCCTACGCTAAACGACACTGTGCCAGTCAACGAACACCAACCCTGCAAGCGCAAGCAGGGAAGGGAGGCCATAGAATGGCGCTGCAACCCCACTGTCACAGGACCAAATCCCAAGGGCCTGGTGGCGGCGCCTGCGGGGTTTGGGGGGGCCCTTGGTGTTTGTTTCTGTGACAGTGGGGTTGCAGGGCTATTCTATGGCCCCCCTTTCTTGCTTGCACTTGTTTTGCGGGGTTGGCGGTCGCTGACCGGCGCAGTGTTGTTTAGCGTAGGAACTCGTGTATCAGAAGACCTGCACGTGATACATGAGGCAATATGGTTTGATCATATTATATACTATTTTCTAAAGTTGGTTTTTAATGTAGCTGAACAAGCTTTAGTATCAACCATGGGTGGGATATGCAGCCATTTCTGTCCTCCAGGCTTGTGCATATTTTGTGTACTCTGTCCCTTTTTTAATTGTGGCTAGCCCTCCTCCCTTGTAAAACCCACGTGATCCAAATTAGCAAGAGGCACCTGTGTACATGTGGTAAGTACCTACTCTTTCTCCTATTCTACCTACTGGGGATTTGGTGAGTAGTAACACCATGTTCACACTTACTAACTTCTGATGTTAGTTTTTAATGTAGCTGATAGGCTTTCGTACTCAACCATGGGTGCGATGTGCAGCCATTTCTGTCCTCCAGGCTTGTGCATATCTAATAAATATTGTATAAATATAGAGGGCTTCCAAAAATACATCCGAAAACAATCGTTGTGTAAACCTAAGCTAATAGTTAAAGCAAATGTACTACTATGCTTACTTAAATTTATTTTTTCTTCTCTCGCCTCCTCTGGTTTCTCTATGTGCACTTCGGCCCACTCTATGCTCTGGAGGTGGGCCCACTGCCCCCAGTGTACCGATACTCCCTCCCCTCGGTGATGGGCCTCCATCAGAATCAAGTCTGGCCCCGCCAAAAATGGACTACGCCATTATGTGCATTATGTACACGTTGGCGCCAACCAAATAGCATAAAAATAATTTGAGCAAACAAAGTGGTACATTCGCTTTAAACAAAGGAATTCATGTACTTTTCCCCATTTTAACATGACCTTGAATTCTGTCCCTATAATATTAGAGCACAATCTTAGTACGCTGGTGTTCTCGGCGTGAGTTAAACTGATGGATTGTGTGTAAAACTGCATGTTTATTACTTATGAATAACACATTTTATTAAAAGGAAGGAATCACTTTAGTTTCTAAAAGGGCAGTTCTGTCCATATAAAATGACCACATTCTTGTTTAATTGCATTGCATCATTTCTGCCAGCCTGTGTCACAAAGGAGTATTCAATGGTTTCCTTCCTACACATTTTGATGCCAAAAACGCAGTCTGGATCATACTATAAATAATGACTTATACAGTAACTTTCCTCCATGATAAACGAGGAAAGATCCATTCCATTAATTTTGTATATTTTCCTATTTTATTTTTTATTTACTTCCATCATTGTCTATAGCATTCTAATTACACTATTTTTCCTGTCAAGGCTTGTATGACTATGTAAATTATTAGGGCCTTTTTACATGTTATGGGTTTCTTGTATAGGAATTTACTGGGGATTTTTTAGAAAGTCAGTACTAATAATTCAAAGCTCAAACTTTCTGCCAGCAGATCTGCATATGGATTATCCCCATTGCAATTCATTGGCGGAAATCATTCAAGTAATTTTAAAACCCATTTTTCTGGATGGAATGGAAATCTCAATGTGTAAACATGAGCTTCTAGAGTAATTCAAGCTTTACAGTAAGATGTATTGAGTACGTAAAACATGATGATGACTAGCCGGACATTGCCTAATGGCCTGGTTTGTGCACAGTTACAACCTGTAATGCTGGTGCTGGGCAGTGTCAGGTCAGTGTTACAGGCATGTGCTTCTAGTGCACAGATCACTTCCAAATATCCTATCCAGCTGTTACATCACTTACTATGAGTTATATATCTATTTTCTTCTTCTTTTTTTGTACAGTTTATTGACTTGCTGACACTTTGTTGGGGAGAGTTGTTAAAATGACTCTTTTACATTAGAGTTTGCTCTTGTTTTTCCATTTATGTAGTGCCCTGATATGTCCTAAATATATCTGATAATTCCTTACTTTTTTCAATTCTTTATTTTCAGTAACAAGCACCAAAAATAATAAAGCAATAAAGAAGGAAATCACAACACCACTTAGTCAAGACAAAAGGCACTCAGGCCAGTATGGTAAAGGCAAAGCGTAAAAATAAAAACATGAAATACAATATAATGGCTGACAAAAGCGTTGGATAAAAATACACTTGGAGAGTGTAACGAAACTGAAAAACTACACTAAAAGCTAAAAGAAAAGGGACTAGTAGCCCTAAAAGACCATTCTGAGACTATGTTCATACTGTGTAAAAAAAAAAAAAAAAGAAAATGGTGTCCACTTTTATTTTTAAAAATAACGTCCGAAATTAACAATTTTTTATTGAAGTAAACGGAATGATGGCCGCCCAGGCACATAGTGTATTGAATAACCAATGTTTTTTGCACGGATGTCAAATTAATGTTCATGACAATTAATCGTGGACGTTATTTTGTAAAGAAGGGATGTTATTTTTATTTGTTCACACACCTTTTTTTTTTTTTTTTATGTCTTTACTGCTAAATTTAATGAGAACCACACCGAAAAAGGGCCTGAACTAGAATGAAGTACTAACAGCCATCATTGTAATAACAGGCACCAAAAACATGAAATGACGGACATCATTTGGTACTGAAAATGACAGGACGTCATTTTGAGACCAAATGAAAAAAGGACAGAAAAAAAATATCATGTGAACATAGCCATAGTCTGTTGTCACGGCATTGAGGTGGTGTCTCACCACTGATCGTATAAGAGAAGAGGAGAATCTTACACAGATACAACAGAAATAAGGCAAGACCTTTAGAACAGGACACTTCTAATTATTACTATTTTTTTGAGAAGGTGACTTTGATACAGTCTTAATGTCCTCAATCTTCGGAGGTTTGAACCTTGTGTAAGGTAATGTACAGTGTAAATACATTTTCTCAACTGTTAAATGGGACAATCTTATTCCATAGAGGGTTTCACCTTGCTGGGGTCCAAACTATATTTGTTACAGCAGTTAACCACTGTGTTAGATGGGTGTCGTGTAATACCGCATTTCTCCTCCAGTGGCCGCCCAAAGCTTCCTGCGTCAGTAACATCTGATCACCAGGGATTCAGCTGCCACACCTGCATCAATCTGGAAGTTGTCAGCGTGTCCTCTTTTAGAGAATGGGTTGTCCAGATGGGGCTCAGTACAACTGTAAACTCACCCAGCCGTCAGAACTAACAATGTTTTACATTATGTAGTCATGTGAGTCAGATGTTTCTAGAGCTTCCAACATTCCTAATTGAAATTTAGTAAAAAATAAAAATCCTTGGTACAAGAGCCAAGACGTATTCCTCTTAAATTAAAAACTTCCAGTTTAACAGTATTATGGTTCAGACATATATGTGTATGCAGGAGTACTTTTTAATAGGAACATTTATACATTTATACTACCATATAAAACAATGTCCACTTGTTCTATTAAAGGATATTCTGATTTAAAATATAACATACATACATACATACATATATATATATATCTCCTGCAAATTGTAAAGTGTTGAGGAATATATTTCCGTTGTATAAATAATAATAATTATGGGGCAGATATTTATCTTAACTGTTCGTATTCCTATTGAGGACCACCACAGTAAGTCTGGCCTTAATGTAAAGGTCCCCATACACCTCAATTGGTCACCAGTTATCTCTCTCAACCGTCCCCTGTCCTCCCTATACACAGGAACGTTCAGCACGGCCGAGCGTTACTGTGTTCTCTATGGGGAGGGGTAAACTGCAGCAAGAGTGCTCGGAATGCAGTTATCATTCCCAAAACAATGGTTTTTGCATCACATCCGACCCCTATCTACGCTGTGGCCTTCACTACAGTAAACAGTGTAGTTGGTCTCTGAACATCACTCCTTAGGAAACAGCCCTGCACTTCCGTGAGTATAATACCCGGGGTGGGCGGTGGTCATGCCAGTGTGGGGGGGTCCTGTGGGTGGCTAGCTCGTCGTGTGAAAAATCGTTTGAGGCGTGTGATAGGATGGTGTCGACACTGGCGGGAGAGGCACCATTTCAGGTTTGCCTCAGACAGCAGGAAAACCTAGAATCTGCCCTGTTGACATCACCTGTCGGTTGTCATTCAAGAGAGCCCCACACACCTTATATCGATGGCCGAATCCGTTGTGAGCCACGGTATGGCTGATGAAAGTATAAGGTGTATAAGGATAACACTAGATTGTATTACAGGCAGCAGAACACTGGTTTGTAATACAGGCAGCAGAATACTAAATTGTATTACAGGCAGCAGAACAGTAGTTTGTATTACAGGCAGCAGAACACTACATCACTTGTACCTTCAGATAGCTGCTTTTAATCCAAGATCTGTCCTGGATTCCGTTTGGCAGGGGATGCAGTTATTGTCATAAAAACAACTTTTAATCCGGCAGCGCTGTGTCTTAACGGCCGGGGCTTTCATTTGTATATGCATTTGGCTGGCACACCCTCTCTGTCCTTCCTCCCCACCCTCCTCATCATTAGGAATATTCCAGGCAGATTGCTTCCTATTCCCAACCTGTGGCAGCCCGACACATGGGCTGGATCGTTAATACACCTGTGCAAAGCTCAAACAGCAGTAAATGTTCCTGGATCATTCCTAATAATGGGATGGGGGTGGGGAGGAAGGACGGAGAGGGTGTGCCAGCCTAATGCATATACAGATGAAAGCCCCGGCCGTTAGACACAGCACTGTAGGATTAAAAGTTGTTTTTAGGACAATAACTGCATCCCCTGCTGAACGGACCCCAGGACAGATCCTGGATTAAAAGCAGCTATCTGAAGGTACAAGTGGTTTGGGGGGGGGGTCAGATTGTGGGTACGGAGTCGCTTTAAATTACCCCGTAATCAACCTCATGTTACATTCCTTTATTGCATTAGAGAACCCAAATAAGCAGAGTCAGGTGTGGTCATGGCCCTGTCTCATGATGCCCCCCACCCCCTTCCCATTGTAGCAGTTTTCTCAGATTGCCGACTTTGAAGTGCGGATTTGATTTTGGGTTCTGGATACACAGCTTGTGGTCATTGGGGTTGTGTGTAATTCAAGTTTCCTGTCTGTCTGTTTATTTATTTTTTAATTACATTTCTTTTCACTTTGCTTTTATAGCTGCACATGGCCTCTCATGGAAAATGCTAATTTGTATGTATTAGCAGACCTGAAATGCGTCTGGTATGCTCGGCTTTTGTCATAAGTAAGCATACTGTACTGTTTTATTCACTGTGATGGTGTTTAACCTGTTGCAGACTTATGAGTTTGCTCATTACATGTGGTCGGCAGATACCACATCATGATGATTATAGCCACCATGCCAGAGTGATCAGGACAGAGCAAAACAATGCTGTAAAACTTAAGTTATATAGGCCTCCCAAGGCTTAAAATAGGACTTATTATATATTATTAGTATTATTTTGTATAGTCATGTTTGTAATAATAATATAATACTATAATAATAACAGTTGCAGTGAAATTGCCTTTTTTTCAGCATTTTTTGTCAAAATTTTATCTCATATACTTTAAATGCTAGCGTATTTGTACCAAATCTACATGCAGAACAACTGCAGAAAACTAAGTCTTATACACTTCTGTTGAACAAAAAATGTATGACGGACAGAATGCAAAGAAACAAAATAAAAAATGTTTTAGTGTCCTCAGTTGCTCAAGAGGTTAAAGGGGTACTCCAGTGGAAAAAATATTTTCAGATCAACTGGTGTCAGAAAGTTATACAAATTTGTAAATTACTTCTATTAAAAAAAAATCTCAATCCTGTACTTATCAGTTGCTGTAGGTCCTGCCGCAAGTAGTGTATTATTTTATGTCTGACACAGTGCTCCCTGCAAGAAGAGGTTGGGGGGGGGGATTTACTACTGTTCTGGACAGTTCCTGACATGGACAGAGGTGGCAGAAGAGAGCACTGTGTCAGACTGGAAAGAATACACCATTTTCTGCAGGACATACAGCAGCTCAAAAGTACTGGAAGGATTGAGATTGTTTAATAGAAATAATTTATAATTATATTACAATTTTGCATAAATTTTTGACAGCAATTAACTGAGTACCTCTTTAGCATGTTTATTATAATATCCATAAATTTTACAGCATCAGATGTGAAGAGTATAGTCTCAATCTTTATGCACACAACAGAGCTGTGTGTAGAGGGATGTGTGGTGGAATATAGAGACGCCAGTGGTGCTTCAGAATAAAAGTGACTTCATGTGCCAAAGTATGGTGCTCCATGTAGCAGGATATATCAGCTTCCCAAGAAACAACACTTCTAGGGCAGAATCCCTCTGTAATATGAAATTTAGGTACAAGATGGCACAAAAATGCTGCATTGGCTTGTATGTAGTTGGAGGTATAGAGAGGTACAGTACGGAACCATAGAAGCTTTGGGTGTATGTATGTATTTGACATTCATTTTTGCAAGCACACTTGCATACTTATACTTGATACCAACCAATCATGAATATTTGCGCTGTTTGTTGTTGTATTTAAATGTGTACAGTGCCTTACATGTATGTGTCCTGTAATCTGAGGAAGGGAATCCAATCCCTGAAACCTGTTATTTTTTATTATAACAGATTTTACGATTCACACACCAGGCTAGTGGATGAGATCTTTTCCCTGAGAGTGCACCTCCACCTTTATCGGGTAACATTACTAGGTATATATCAGATTACGGCCCATGTTTGTTTGTTACTGTTCATTGCCCCAGGTAAACGCATCAGCAATCAGATGATGAACCAGCAAACGCTCCTGTGTCAGCTGATCCCAATTATATCTACACATAAAAATCATTGTTTGTTGACAGCACATCTCTCCATGTAAACTGGGAATGTGCTGCAGGTTGATAGTTGTGTCTAACTCTACCCAAAGTGTAAAAGTGGAAGTAACAAGCACTGAAGATTCCTCTATTCCATAATGAAGGACCCATAGAGTGTTATTCATTGTTCCTTTGATGATAAGGTATAGTACACCAGTGGGAAAGTCTGCTGATGCTGCTTAGAATATTTTCTTGGTAGCTAGCCATCACTGCTGCAATCATATGACCATCAGCTAAGAGTTTCCCATTTAAGGATCTGTATATGTTAAGTTGTCATGAATAATCTTATCTATAGTCCACCAAACTTTTCTCACAGGAGCTGTTCCGCTAGTTATACTTGATTATGTTGAATTTTGTTTAAAGGGGTATTCCTATCAAACATAACTTTTAATATGTTGCTGCCCATGGTGAGGCTAAAAATGCCTTTCATACGTGTTATTATCTATTCAGTCTCCTTCCCCCAGTTCTCAGCTGCTGCTTTCTGCTGAAGGCACAAAAATCTGTGTGTAATCTTTTCTATGTGTCCCCCCCTCCTTCCCCCTCCCTTCTGAGACAGTTTATGTAAACAAGTCCCTGGCAGGCTTTATCTGTAACACTGTAGCTTCTTTGTAATGCTGAGAGCGTTAATCACAGTGAATTCATTAGCAACTTGACCTCATAATAATCCTCCCAGCATAACAAAGAAGTTACAATGTTGCAGATAAAGCCTGCCAAGGTTTAAATCAACTGTCTCAGAAGGGAGGGGGGAGGAGGGAGAGGCAGAGAGAAAAGCTTACACACAGATTTGTGTGTCTTCAGCAGAAAGCGGCAGCTGAGAACTGGTGGAAGGAGACTGAATAGATAATAAGTATGGAAGGAATTGTTAGACTCATCATGGGCAACAACGTATCAAAAGTTTTGAATAGGGGAATGCCCCTTTAAATGTCATAAAAAAAGAACTGGCCCACAGATATTGTCAAGTTTTGATCAGTTGAGATGTAACTGGGAAAAGCATGTGGTTTTGCTCTTTACTCCCTTGCTTGCTGCTCGATTGAATGCTGATCAAAACATTTGATGTGTCTGGATGACGAGTCTAAAGTTTTTTTTTTAGATAACAGTGACAGTTTAGGGCTCGTAGAATGCTGTGACACTGCTTTTTTTATTACAGTACCAAGAGACATAGCACATAAAGCGACTCTGTACCCACAATCTGCACCCCCACTCCAAACTGCTTGTACCTTCGGATAGTTGCTATTAATCCAAGATCTGTCCTGGGGTCCGTTCAGCAGGTGATGCAGTTATTGTCCTAAAAAACAACATTTAAACTTGCAGCCTTGTGTCAAACTGACGTGGCCTAGAGTGTCTGTGCATTAGGCTGGCACAACCTCTCTGTCCCTCCTTCCCGCCCTCCTCATCATTAGGAATGCTCCAGGCAGATTCATCAGCTGTGTGAACACTGCACATGGGCTGGATCGTTGGGGCACAGGTATTCTAGGCCACTGCAGTTTGACACAGGGCTGCAAGTTTAAAAGTTATTTTTTATGACAATAACTGCATCACCTGCCGAATGGACCGCAGGACAAATCTTGGAGTAAAATCAGCTATCCGAAGGTACAAGTGGTTTGAGGGGAACAGATTGTGGGTACAGAGTCACTTTAAAGTTACAATAATTTACTACATCAAGTATCTGAATATACAGGCTCATGCACAAGGCTGTATTTTGTTGATGTAAATTTTATAAAGCTGTAGCACAGCACCCATGCTATACGTCAACATTAGAGATAAGCGAACTTAAGGCCAGTTTCACACATACAGTATTGCCATGGATTTCATGCTGCGATCCTATCATTTCTATGGCTTTACATACTTCATTTCGCTGTGAGTATGTAAAGCCCGTCCCCCTTCGTGAAATCTGCTGCAGATCCTGTACGTGTGAAACTGGCCTAAAAAAAATGAATGCCGAGGGCTGCCTGGAAAACATGGATACATTGCTGTAAAGTCACATGCCCTTATATTATTAGTAGAGATGAGTGAACTTCAGGCAAATATGGGTTCCCCCAAACCTGAACTCTTAGTATTTGATTACTGGTGGCTGAAGAAGTTGGATGCAGCCCTAGAGAGTCCTGTAAAACATTGATACAACCTATGGCTTGATGTTCGATCATCTGTAATTATCAGTACTAAACAAGGTCCATATGCCCATGGTTCAGAAAAATTGAAGGAAATCTGTCAGCTGCATTTTACATTCCGACTTGCTGACATTGTTAGATAGTTGTTAGATCAAGGAGACACATGTTACTTTTCATATATCTGTCTATGATTCCAGAATGTAGAAAACTGCTTTTATTATATAGTAAGAAGAATCAGAGAGACTTTCCCGAGCTCCTGAAGGGCAGCAAACTATAACCCTCCCTTACTCCCTCTCCCATACCTGACCCTGCTTGGAACTCAGTTTCTAGGAGACAAGGAGGTAGAGAGGAGACATTCCAGCTTACAGCTATTCAGGAGCTTGGAAAAGCCTCTTTGACTCAATGTACCAGAGAATAAAAGCATTTCTCCACATCCTGAAGGCACAGCTGGATATATGAAAGGTACCATGTGTCTCCTTGTCCTTACAGCTGTGTAACAGTGTCAGCAGTTTAGAACATGCCTTACAGATTACCTTTAAGTCCCTAACTATTACTTTTCTGACATTTGACAAACATGATACCATTACGTGTCAATACTATTTGACTTTTTGATACTGCGTCCTGTTTTGTCCAGTATTGTACTGTCTGGCATCTTGTGACATTTGGCAGCTCTAATCCGTTATTAACATAGCCCTTACAAACGTTACTTGGATGAAGTTTAGGAGGATCAGCCTGTAATTCGTCTGGAGGATTACCTACTTGGACTTATTAATAACTGCTAACACTGTAGATTTAGTGCCGTCTCTACTCATAGTCCCCTAATCCCACTCCTCACATTAAGGGCCAGTTGACTCAGTGTGCTGTATTTGGCAGCACAGATAACAGTAAACAAAGTAGACAGTCAACTTTAATCTGTCCCTAATCATCTTCTTACTTTTCAGTGCACGGCAGATCTCATACATCTGTGGATCCTTCCCCACTATGCTTGGAAAAGAGACATACAGGCTTAGGGCCCTATTCCACTGGACGATTATCGTTCAGATTATCGTTAAATCGTTCGAATCTAAACGATAATCGTTCGGTTGAAATGCAGTTAACGATTAACGACCGAACGAGAAATCGTTGATCGCTTTATAAGACCTGGACCTATTTTTATCGTTGCTCGTTCGCAAATCGTTCGCGTTGAATAAGACATCGTTCGGTCGTTCGCAATAGATACGAATGCAATAGCGAATAAATAGCGAAGAAAAAACGATCGCAATTACGATCATAAGTAACGATTATCGTTCAATGGAAATGAGTGAACGTTTTCAGGTCTTTCGCAATAGTGGTCGTTTGCGATCGTTAATCGTTAATGATATGCAAACGATAATCGTCCAGTGGAATAGGGCCCTTAGACTGGCCCACAGTGGAACAGGGGATTCCCCCGGTGGGCCCTACCAATTGCCTCTCTGCTGCCACCTCTGTCCATGTCAGGAACTGTTCAGATTAGTAGAGGTTTTCTATGGGGATTTGCTGCTGCTCTGGACAGTTCCTGTCATGGATAGAGGTAACAGCAGAGAGCACTCTGTCAGACTGCAAAGAATACACCATGTCCTGCAGGACATACAGCAGTTGATAAGTACTGGAAGACTTTTTTTTTTTTTTTTTTAATTGAAAGTAATTTACAGATCTGTATAACTTTCAGACACCAGTTGATTTGAGAAAAGAAAAAAGTTTGTCGAAGTACCTCTTTAAATTAAATTGAAAGTCAATGGGCAAAAATTTGAAAATTTAGACTAGACAGTCTAATAATGTGCCATATTTAGGTCCTGTTCAGGACCAGGTTTTTATTGTTTTCACTCCTTGACAGATACCTCCCCATATAGTTATGATGGACGCCGCTTTATACCATCTGTTCTACATAGACTCCCAGAATTCATACTGAATTGCTTTTCACTCTTCATCATAATGTTATGTTTGTGATTTGTCTAGAATGTTGCACATGTCTAGATTTTCTGTTTCGGTAAAGAAATCCTATCAGGACATATTGCACGGTTTTAGTCGATAAAATATAAAACACTACTCTCAACGTGACCATATTACATTATTATTATGCTCCATATATAGAAGACCACAACCCCCAACATGACCGCAATCTATTTCTATTATATCCTCTGCATAGATCACCACAACCCCCAACAAGGCCCGACCACTGGACAAGAGCAAAATACTAATTCTATAATATTGTATACCTACAACACTACAAGCCCCAGTATAACCATAATCTATTTCTAATATACCCTCTCCATAGAACACCACACAAATGGACAACACCATAATACAATTCTTTTATTTGTTATACATAAAGCACTACAACCCCCAACCTGATCATAATGACCTGCTACATAGGACCCTACTGCATTACCGTCGTGTATGTACATAGGAAGGCGGGAAGAAGGTCTAGGTTCAGAACAACCTGGCAGCATCACACCTGTCCACAAGCTGCAGGTGGAGTCCTATTCATTTCAATGGAGCCGGCTGCAATAGCAAATACAACCTTATAGACAGGAGTGGTGCTGTTTCTGGGAGAAGGCTGTGTTCACACAATGCGTTTATCTGTTGCATTTTTAACATGCAGTTTGATTGGTGAACTAAGGGCTCGTTCCCACTGAGCAAAAGCAGCTGAATTTCTGCGCTGAATCAGCGCTGAAATTTCAGCCGTTAAAATAGGTGCAGAGCTAATTTCCATTGTGTTGAATGGAAATTCTGCTCTGCAGTTCACACAGTGGAATTTCCGCACTGAACTAATCCGCTTTCCGCCAGAAGAATGAACATGTTCATTCTTCCGCTAGCAGAAGCCTATACAAATCAATGGGGCTCTGATTTTCTGTTTCAGCGCGGAATACGCGCGTATTCAGCGCGGAATACAAGCGGAAATTACTCGCTGAATCAGCGCGGAAATGGGGAAAAGGGGGGGGGGGAGGAGGATTCTAGTATATGTTCTGGTATAGTCTAGTTTACTCACCAAATACTCGCTGAATTTCAGCGCTGAATGCATGCGGATTCAGCGCGGATTCCTCGAGTATTCAGCGCTGAATTTGTCAAGAGCTGATTACGAGCTGAACACTTTCCTAGCAGAATACGCAGGGATTCTGCTTACATTCTGCTTATATTCTGCTCGGAATTCAGCGTCAGTTGATTTCAGGCGGAAATATTTCCTTGCGTAATCCGCTCCTTTTGCTCTGTGTGAACGTAGCCTTAGAGATTTAGGAGTTCACCAACCAAATCGTATCAATGTGACCCAAGCCGAAAGTTGCCAAGTCTAATCATGTAGCTACAGGGAGTCACACGCTGAGTGTTTGGGTTCAGATAACGTTACTGAACCCAAACATTTTGACAGGTCGACTCCACAAAACTCCTCAGCAATACACCTGGAATATGTGACATTTCAGCTTCCTTATATCATGTATATAAAAATACACAGTGTGAACTGCAGCGTGTATTGTAGACATCACATACATTTTTCCGCTCATATTTTGGTGTGTAATAGTTGAGAAGTGTTATCTTCTAATATATATTTTATAACATTTGCTGCTCTTTAGATTTTTTATTTTATTTTTAGAGAACTCCTTTAAAAGCTTAAAGGGGTACTCCAGCAGAAAAATTCTTTCAAATCATCTGGTGTCAGAAAGTTCTATAGATTTGTAATTTACTCCTCTTAAAAACCCTCAAGCCTTCCAGTATGTATCAGTTGCTGTATGTCCTGCAGGAAGTGGTGTATTCTTTCCAGTCTGACACAGTCCTCTATCCTGCCACCTCTGTACATGTCAGGAACTTACACTGGTCAGTTCCTGACATGGACAGAGGTGGCAGCAGAGATCACTGTGGCAGACAGGAAAGAATACACCACGTCCTGCAGGACATACAGCAGCTGTACTGTACTGGAGACTGGAGATTTTTTAATAGATGTAAGTGACAAATTCTGGCACCAGTTGATTTGAAAGACTTTTTTTTGCTGGAGTACCCCTTTATTACTATGAACTATTTTACTTTTAAACCACTAGACAACCCCTTTTGTACAGTCAATGCAGTTTCTCCAGTGATCACCTATTTCCTATAAAAGTCTGGGAAATGTAGTGTTACATGCCACCCATACTGCTTGTCTTTACTCTGGAGGATTTCCTGGTAGGCATCGTCTCCTTCTCTATTCATTTCACCAGCTTTATGTATAATACTCCTTTGCAGCCCTTTCAGCATACAATTACGTCAGATTGTCAGCAGTCTCCAGGGCCGTTTCTAGAGGCGGGCGGGCCGGGCGACCGCACGGGGCGCCGACAGCTAGTGGGTGCTTGTGGCACCCCAGGCCGCCCGCCCGCTCGCCCGCTCCATCACTTGCCCCTGCGCCCCTTTGCCCCATCACCTGGCTGGCAATACTGGCGCCCTAACGCAGCTCCGCCCCCTCCCCGGACTGCGCCGACCCAGCCGAGCACGACATCTTCTCCCTCGAGCAGGCGTTGCTCGGCTGGGTCGGCGGGGTCTGGAAAGGGGGCGGAGCTGCGTTCGGACGCCAGTTTTGCCAGCTAGGTGATGGAGAAAGAAGATGTGTGCGGTGGCGGCCTGCTTCTTGCAGGCTGGAGAGAAGAGGAGAGAGGGACCCGCCGCATGCCAGAATAAGGTGAGTATAATGTGTTTTTTTTTGTTGTGTGTGTGTGTGTTAAGCAATACAGGGGAATATATTACTATGGGAGGGGAGCAGAACATGGGGGGAATATTACTATGGGGGGAGCAGAACATGGGGGGAATATTACTATGGGGGGGAGCAGAACATGGGGGGAACATTTGGGAGGGGAGCAGAACATGGGGGGAATATTACTATAGGGGGGAGCAGAACATGGGGGGAATATTACTATGGGGGGAGCAGAACATGGGGGGAATATTACTATGGGGGGAGCAGAACATGGGGGGAATATTACTATGGGGGGGAGCAGAACATGGGGGGAATATTACTATGGGGGGAGAAGAGCATGGGGAGGAAAATTACTATGGGGGAGCAGAGCATGGGGGAATATTACTATGGGGGGAACAGAGCATGGGGGAATATTACTATGGGGGGAGCAGAGCATGGGGGGAATATTACTATGGGGGAGCAGAGCATGGGGGGAATATTACTATGGGGGTGGGGCAGAGCATGGCGGTATTATTACTATGGGGGGGAGCAGGGGGGACTATTACTATGGGGGGAGCAGATCATGGGGGGAATATTACTATGGGGTGGAGCAGAGCGTGGGGGGAATATTACTATGGGGGAGCAGAGCAGGAGAAGGGAATATTACTATGGGGGAGCAGAGCATAGGGGGAATATTACAATGGGGGAGCAGAGCACAGGGGAAGGAATATTACTATGGGGGAGCAGAGCATGGGGGGAATAATACTATGGGGGGAGCAGAGCATGGAGGGAATATTACTAAGGGGGTAGAGCAGAGCATGGCCGAAATATTACTATGGGGGGAGCACAGGGGGGAATATTACTATGGGGGGAGCACGGGGGGGATATTACTATGGGGGAGCACAGGGGGAATATTACTATGAGGGGGAGCACAGGGGGGGGGAATATTACTATGGAGGGCGCCTAGGGGGGATTATTACTATGGGGGGAAGCACAGAGGGGATTATTAGTATGGGGACAGCACAGGAGGGGGGTTATGGGGATAGCACATGGGGGATTATTAGTATGGGGACAGCACAGGGGATTTTTTTCTATGGGGGCAGAGTACAGGGGAGGATTATTACTATGGGGACAGCACAGAGGGAATTATTATAATGGGGACAGCACAGAGGGGGATTATTACTATGGGGTAGAGTATAGGGGAGGGATATTACTATGGGAACATAGCACAGGGAGGATTATTACTATGGGGTAGAGCACAGGGGGGATTATTAGTATGGAGACAGCACGGGTGGATTATTAATATGTGGACAGCACAGGTGGTATTACTACTATGTGGCAGAGCACAGGGGGATTATTACCATTGAGGAACTGCACAGGGAGCATTATTATATAGAGGCAGTTATATTATTTGGAGGCAAAGCAGGTGGCATAATTACTATATTAGGGTACAGCAGGGGACATTATTACTATATGTGGTACAACAGGAGACATTATTACTATATGGGTGTACAGCAAGGGATCCTACATACAGGAGGCAACCCATATACCTGTTAAAGGGAACCTGTCACCCCCCGTGCCGGGGTGACAGGCTCCCGACCCCCCGTTAGAGCCCCATATACTTACCTAATCACGCCGGGTCCCGCTTCTGGAGGTGGTCGGGTGACGGAGATCTCAGCCGCTGCAGCCCGGCGTGCGCGCTGAGAGATGAGTCCAACGCTCATAGAGAATGACGGAGCGCTGGACTCTCCTGTCATTCTCTATGGGTGTTGGACTCATCTCTCAGCGCGCACGCGGGCTGCAGCGGCTGAGATCTTCATCACCCGACTGGATCCAGAAGCGGGATTAGGTGAGTATAGGGGGCTCTAACGGGGGGTCGGGAGCCTGTCACCCCGTCACGGGGGGTGACAGGTTCCCTTTAACTCTACTGCACATGACACAAAAAAGTAGAAGTTTTTGTAAAAGTGCAGAGCCTAAGATGTTTGTCTGGCAGGTTCAAAAGAGATGAATTGTAGCTGCAAGAAACTGTCATGGAGGCCGGGGCCAGATGGAGAGGAAAAGGAAAGTGAACAAAGAAGTCACCTGTGAGTCACTGAATGCCTTTTTTTTTTTTTTTTTTTTTTTTTTTTTTTTTTTTTTAAAGGGTTGAATAACTGTGCTCTATGCCATAGTACACACACTGCTTCTCCTTAGCAACAACCCCCCCCCCCCCCGGCATCACTTGAGGGGGGGGGGGGGGGGGCGCTTTTAGCAAGATTCGCCCTGTAGTTAAAATTACCTAGAAACGGCCCTGGCAGTCTCCTTCATGTTAATAAATCTTACGTATATGGCTGGGTTCACACTACGTATATTTCAGTCAGTATTGTGGTCCTCATATTGCAACCAAAACCAGGAGTGGATTCAAAACACAGAAAGGCTCTGTTCACACAATGATGAAATTGAGTGGATGGCCGCCATATAACAGTAAATAACTGCCATTATTTCAATATAACAGCCGTTGTTTTAAAATAACAGCAAATATTTGCCATTGAATGGTGGCCATCCACTCAATTTCAACATTGTGTGAACAGAGCCTTTTTGTGTTTTCAATCCACTCCTGGTTTTGGTTGCAATATGAGGTCCACAATACTGACTGAAATATACGTAGTGTGAACCCAGTATAACTGTAGACCAGTGGATTCTAAACTGAGTGACCGGAAATGCTGGAAATTGTAGTGTATAGAAATGTCTGTGAACCACAAGTGTCCCTCCAAAAAGATGGGAGATATGGAGGAAGGGCTGACTGCAAAGCATTATGGGGAAGCCTGATGTCATGTGTTTCAGTCATCATCATCATCATAAGATTTACAGCAATGGAGCAACTTAATCAATCTGCCAGAGACAAAAACCGGTCTGATTTGCCCATAGCAACCAATCACAGCTCACCTTTCATATCCTAACAATATCTCTTATAAAAATTAAAGCTAAGCTGTGATTGGTTGCTATGGGCAAGTTAGACTGTCTAAGTTGCGCATGACAACCAATCACAGTTCAGCTTTTATTTTACCAGAGTAATTTGAGAAATGAAAGCTGAGCTGTGATTGGTTGCTATGGGCCACAATCAAACCATATTATTTAGTGTTCTTAGTGTGGCCTAACCATAAGCTGTTTGCTTGGTCACAAGTGTGCTTAGTGACCTCTGCAGCAAAGTGCATCACCAGTAATCAATGGGTTAATGCTTCAGATGTGTTTACCTGCAGTAACTATGGCAACCGTGCACTGTGATGACAAGCTCTTATGTCATAAAGAAGGTTCCATATAGCAATGCACCGCACCCTGATCAGTGCCATCTTGGATGCACCAGAGGACCTTGAGCTTGATTACTTTATTTCCCCTACCCTTGATGTAAGTTGGAGGTTCTAGCAGGGGATAAGGGTGATCTGCTTCTGCCTACCCCTTCATCTAGTCTCCTCCTTTCTGAGACGTGGACCTGGATCTGTGAGAGAGAAGAGATACATCCGTATTACAGCCAGATTTCTCACACATCCCGTTTATTATATTTATAGTATGGTATTACCCTCTAAGCCCAGGGGAGGGGCAACTCTCCAGCCATGGCTCCCTCGAGGTTTCCCCCACAGGGGTTTTTTCCTCGCCTGAGTGCTGGAAGGTGACTCTTCGTGAGTCGAGGATCTGCCATTTTCAGTGTCATGTCATTTTAAATAAAATTGGGACCCTTTGACACCTGATTAAAATTTGTTGTGTTTTTATTTTGAATTCTATGGTTTTACTTATTATGCTTGGGAGTTGGGGATCCATGACATATTGCAGAGTCATACAGCTGGACATCGGCCTGCTATACAGATCTATCACCAGCAACAGGGTCACACCAATCATAGCATATCATAGCAACATGGACACTACCATAAATATACATCATATATGCAGCATCAGGGGCAAGAAAAAGTATTGCACCCCCTTACACATACATCCAGGTGTGGCCTAGGTAGCTGTGCTCCCCCCCCCCCTCCTGTCCCCAAATTCACAGGATAGGGGATATCAAGCTAATTGGTGGGGGTCCCAGGGGTCATGAGAATGTGGGGAACGTGTCCCCCTCAAATAAACAGAGGGGATGGTGCTCTATTAGTTATCTATAGGCCTTGTTATCCCTTATCCTGTGAATAACTTTAAAAAAGGGGTATGTTCTCATGTACTATATGGCTGGACTCGTTTTTCATTTTTGGTGGTCAAAAATGCTGCAACCTGATGTTTGCTGATAGTCAATAGGGAAAACCAATACCCATATGACATTTTTCTGCTATGTTTTTTTTTTTTGTGTGAAATCGTAGCAGTCTATGTGTTTGGTGTTTTATCACAGAGTTCTATGGGGGGGGGGGATATTTTTATGTCTATATGGAAATTAGTATTTTTCCCCAGTTCTTCAACTGAAAACCTGGAATCACATGATAAAAAACAGAGGAAATAAAACACCAATAGTTATCAATATTTACACTAAAATGCAAAAATGGCAGAAAAGGTACCAGAAAAAAACACCAAAAAGAAGGAAAATGTGCAACAATCTTAACCCCTTCGTGCTGCAGCTAGTTTGGGCCTTAATGACCAGGCTAATTTTTCAAAATCTGACCTGTCTCACTTTATGCTCTTATAGCTCAGTGATGCTTTAACGTATGCTAGCGATTCTGAGATTGTTTTTTCGTGACATATGGCACTTTATGTTAGTGGCAAAATTTGGTCACTATTTTGTGTGTTTTTTGTGAAAAACATCAAAATATCATGAAAAATTGAAAAAATTTGCATTTTATGAACTTTGAAATTCTCTGCTTCTAAAAAAAGAAAGTCGTAGCACATAAATTAGTTACTAAGTCACATTACCAATATGTCTTCTTTATTCTGGCATAATTTGGTAAACATATTTTACTTTTTTAGGGTGTTATGGGGCTTAGAAATTTATCAGCAAATTATCACATTTTCGTGAAACTGATTTTTTTAGGGACCAGTTCTTTTTTTAAATGGATTTAGAAGTCTGGTATCCTGAAAACCCCCATAAGTGACCCCATTTTGGAAACTACACACCTTAAAGAATTAATCTAGGGGTATAATGAGCATTTTAACCCTACAGGGGCTGGAGGAAAGTATTCACAATTAGGCAGTAAAAAAATTGAAAATTTTAATTTTCCAATAATATATACGTTTAGATTAAAGTTTCTCATTTTCAAAAGGAATATGAGACAAAAAGCACCCCAAAATTTGTAATGCAGGTTCTCTTGAGTACAACAGTACCCCATATGTGGGCGTAAACCACTGTATGGGCACACAGCAGGGCTCAGAAGGAAGGGAGCGCCAATTAGCTTTTCCAATGCAGATTTTGCTGAAGAAGTTTCTGAGCGCCAGGTGCGTTTGTAGTGCCCCTGTAGTGTCAGCAGAGAGAAAACCCCCCATAAGTCACCCCATTTTGGAAAGTACACCCCTCAAAGAATTCATCTTGGTGTGTGGTGACCATTTTGACCCCACAGGTATTACAGGAAAGTATTCAAAAGAAGACAGTAAAAATGAAAAACTTGAATTCTTCCAATAATATGTTCGTTTAGTTTCAAATTTCTCAATTTCACGAGGAACAAGAGGAAAAAAGTACCACAAAATTTGTAACGCAGGTTCTCCTGAGTACAATGGTACCCCATATGTGGGCATAAACCACTGCATGGGCACACAGGAGGGCTCAGAAGGGAAGGAGCGCCAATTAGCTTTTTCAATGCAGATTTTGCTGCAGAAGTTTCCGAGCGCCAGGTGCGTTTGCAGAGCCCCTGTAGTGTCCGTAGAAGAGAACCCCCCCAAAAGTCACTCCATTTTGGAAAGTGCACCCCTCAAAGTATTCATCTTGGTGTGTGGTGACCATTTTGACCCCACAGGTATTAGAGGAAAGTATTCAAAAGTAGACAGTAAAAATGAAAAACTCAAATTTTTCCAATATTATGTTCTTTTAGTTTGAAATTTCTCAATTTCACGAGGAACAAGAGGAAAAAAGTACCACAAAATTTGTAACGCAGGTTCTCCTGAGTACAATGGTACCCCATATGTTGGCGTAAACCACTGTATGGGCACACAGGAGGGCTCAAAAGGGAAGGAGCGCCAATTAGCTTTTTCAATGCAGATTTTGCTGAAGAAGTTTCTGAGCGCCAGGTGCGTTTGCAGCGCCCCTGTAGTGCTAGCGGAGTAAAATCTCGCCATAAGTCACTCCATTTTGGAAAGTGCACCCCTCATAGAATTTATTTTGGGGTGTGGTGAGCATTTTGACCCCACAGGTATTTGAGGAAAGTATTCAAAAGTAGACAGTAAAAATGAAAAACTCGAATTTTTCCAATAATATGTTCCTTTAGTTTGAAATTTCTCAATTTCACGAGGAACAGGAGAGAAATGTCACCCCAATATATGTAAAGCAGGTTCTCCTGAGTAGAACGGTACCCCATACGTGGGCATAAACCACTGCATGGGCACACAGCCGGGCTCAGAAGGGAAGGAGCGCCAATTAGCATTTTCAGTGCAGATTTTTCTGAAGAAGTTTCTGAGCGCCAGGTGCGTTTGCTGAGCCCCTGTAGTGTCAGCAGAATAGATTCCCCCCAAAAGTCACCACATCTTGGAAAGAGCACCCCTCAAAGAATTCATCTTGGGGTGTGGTGACCATTTTTACCCCACAGGTATTAGAGGAAAGTATTCAAAATTGGCCAGTAAAAATGAAAAACTCGAATTTTTCCAATAATATGTTGGTTTAGTTTGAAATTTCTCAATTTGACGAGGAACAGGAGAGAAAACGTACCCCAAAATCTGTAACGCAGGTTCTTCTGAGTAAAACGGTACCTCATATGTGGGCATAAACCACTGTATGGGCACACAGCAGGGCTCAGAAGGGAAGGAGCGCCAATTTACAGGAGCAAAACCGCAGCTAGTAATGGTTATTAGAATAGCGCAGTTACTAAAATAAAATAAAAAAAATGAGATTACAGGTAATGTGGGGTGGTTACGGGCAACCAGGGGTGGTTATGGGCAACCTGAGGTGGTTACAGGTAATCTGGGGTGGTTACGGACAACATGGGGTGGTCACGGGCAACCTGCTGTGGTTACAGGCAACGTGGGGTGGTTACAGGCAACGCGGGGTGGTTACGGGCAACGTGTGGTGGTTATGGGCAACGTGTGGTGGTCACGGGCAACCTGCTGTGGTTACGGCAATGTGGGGTGGTTACAGGCAACGTGGGCTGGTTACAGGCAACGTGGGCTGGTTACAGGCAACGTGGGCTGGTTACAGGCAACGTGGGCTGGTAACGTGCAACATGGGCTGGTTACGGGCAACTTGCTGTGCTTACAGACAATCTGGGATGGTTACGGGAAACGTGGGGTGGTTACGGGCAACCTGCAGTGCTTACAGACAATCTGGGGTGGATACGGGCAACGTGGGGTGGTTACGGGCAACCTGCAATGCTTACAGACAATCTGGGGTGGTTACAGGCAACGTTGGCTGGTTACGGGCAACCTGCAGTGCTTACAGACAATCTGAGGTGGATACGGGCAACGTGGGGTGGTTACGCGCAACCTGCAGTGCTTACTGACAATCTGGGGTGGTTACGGGCAACGTGGGGTGGTTACGGGCAATGTGGGGTGGTTACGGATAAACTGAAGTTCTTATAGGCAATCTGGGGTGGGTACCTGTAATCTGACATGGGCACCGCAATCTGGAGGGGGTCATTGGCAATTTGGGGTGGTCAGAGGCAAGGTGCGGTAGTCAGAGGCAAGGTGCGGTGGTCAGAGGCGACGTGCGGTGGTCAGAGGCGACATGTGGTGGTCAGAGGCGACGTGCGGTGGTCAGAGGCGACGTGCGGTGGTCAGAGGCATTGTGGCGTGGTCAGAGGCATCGTGGCGTGGTCAGAGGCATCGTGGCGTGGTCAGAGGCAACGCGCAGTGGTTACGTGCAATCTGGGGGGGTTACATGTAATCTGGCATGATTACGGGGAACCTGGGGGGGTTATGTGCAACCTGGAAGGGTTACAGACAATCTGGGATTGTTACTGATAAACTGAAGTGCTTATAGGTAATCTGGGGTGGGTACATGTAATTTGGGGTGGTTACGGGCAATCTGGAGGGGGTCACTGGCAATTTGCGGTGGTTACGGGCAACGTGCGGTGGTTACGGGCAACGTGCGGTGGTTACGGACAACGTGCGGTGGTTACGGGCAACGTGCGGTGGTTACGGGCAACGTGCGGTGGTTACGGACAACGTGCGGTGGTTACGGGCAACGTGCGGTGGTTACGGGTAATCTGGGGAGGGGTTAGGGGTAATTTGGGAGTAAACTGCAATTATTACTATAATAAAAAGTGTGTGTTTTATTTTTTTGTATGTTTGTCACTTTTTGTACTTTACATATTCATTTTCACTGTATTACTATGATTACTGTGATATTTTCTATCTCAGTAATCATAGTTCAGTGACAGAGACCAAATTGGTCTCTGTCACTTTAAATTTTCAGAGTTGGCTGGTTGTGAAGCGCATGCGCACTTCATAACCAGCCAGGACGTCGAGGAGGAAGGAGCTCCGTGGATCCGGTGAGTATATGGGGAAGGGGGGGTGACTGGGGGACGGGGGTGACAGGGGGGGTGGGGGGCGACTTGGGGGGTGGGGGGACATCACTTTTTATCCCCTGTCACCAATCATTTATGGTGACAGGGGATAAAAAGTGCCGGGAGCACATGGTACAAGCGATCAGCGGTATATAGTATATACCGCTGATCGCTTGTACCGGGACCCCACAGGGGGGTCCCCGATGACTGCCCCATGCTCTCCGCTACCTCCGGTGGCGGAGAGCATGGGGCTTTCATTCATTTTAACTTTTTAATCGCTGTGAACCGACGTTAGTCGGTTCACAGCGATGGCGGCGGCCATCTTGGAAATGATGGCCGCCGGGGGAGGGGGGTTAGTTATCGGGGCACTAGGGGGGTCTGATCTGGGGTCTGATATACACTTATTTCATCTCCCCCCCCCGTAGATTCATGGCGGGGGGGGGGGAGATGAAAGGCGGCGGCGGCACCGGTAATCCCCTTTACCGACGGCCGCCGCTATAACGTTAATAGCGGCGATCGTCGGTAAGGGGGGGGGGGCCGGGACGGACCTCATACACTGCCCCAACCCCTCAGCTACCTCCGGTAGCCGGGGGGATGGGGTGGGGGCCGTCCCGGCCCCGCAGCCTTATTCTCTGCCATCGCCGTAAAAAGCTGATGGCAGCAGAATAAGGACCATTAGTGACCGCCGTAGAAAGCCGTATCGGCGGTCACTAAGGGGTTAATCTTGGTTAAGATTTGTAGTGAATTTCGTAGAAATAAAGGGGTACTCCGGCAAAGTGGTGTATTCTTTCCAGTATGACACAATGCTTTCTGCTGCCACCTCTGTCCATGACAAGAACTGTCCAGAGCAGGATGTGTTTTCTATGGGGATTTGCTACTGCTCGTGACAGTTCCTGTCATAGACAGAGGTGGCAGCAGAGAGCAGTGTTTCAACCTGGAGAGGATACAGCACTTCCTGCAGGACATACAGCAGCTGATACGTACTGGAAGACTTTTAAAAAGAAGTAATTTACAAATCTATATGACTTTCAGACACCAGTTGATTTGAAAAGAAAAATAGTTTTTTGCCTGAGTATAAAATGGAGAAAACAGTCTAAAAATGTGCCATATTTAGGTCCCGTCAGTGGAGTAGCCACCGCGGTCGCAGCGGTCACTGCTGCGACCCGGCCCGCCAGCGAGCACTGCCCTGGCGCCCCAGTCGGATCCTAGCTCCCTGGGGTGTCCCCGGGATTCCCGGGCTGTACGAGCACCAGGCAGCTATATGCGCAGCGGCTGTTACTTCCGGGTCAGGGAGCGCCCCGGCACACACAGCTTCCTGGTGCGCGTACAGCTTGGGAATCCCGGGGATACCCCAGGCAACCAGGATCTGTCGGGGGCCTGTCCGTAAGAAGGGAGCTGTGACAGGGGAGCGAGGTGTTAGGTGAGTTGTTTTTTGTTTTTTTTTATCTGCTTTGCGGGGGACAAGATTGGGGCAGGGGGGGGGGTAAAAGGACAACAAGGGTGTCATCTACAGGGGGAGGCATAACAGGGCAACAAGGGGGCCATCTACAAGGGGGGGAAATGAGAGGACAACAAGGATGCCATCTACAGGGGGGGGGCATAACAGGACAACAAGGGGGCCATCTACAAGGGGGGTGGGGGAATAAGAGGACAACAAGGGGGCTATCTACAGGGGGGCATAAGAGGACAACAAGGGGGCCATCTACAAGGGGGGGATAAGAGGACAACAAGGGGGCCATCTACAAGGGGCGGCAACATAAGGGAGGAATCTATGTGGGGGGAAAGATAGGGAGGCATCTATATTAGGGGAAAAAATAAGGGGGGCAACATAAAGGAGGCATCTATATGGGGGGAAAGATAAGGGGGGCAACATAAAGGAGGCATCTATATGGGGGAAAGATAAGGGGGGCAACATAAAGGAGGCATCTATATGGGGGAAAGATAAGGGGGGCAACATAAAAGAGGCATCTACATGGGGGGAAAGATAAGGGGGGCAACATAAAGGAGGCATCTATATGGGGGGAAAGATAAGGGGGGCAACATAAAGGAGGCATCTATATGGGGGAAAGATAAGGGGGGCAACATAAAGGAGGCATCTATATGGGGGGAAAGATAAGGGGGGCAACATAAAGAGGCATTTATATTGGGGGAAGATAATGGCATGTATAAGGGGACAACAAGGGGGGGCATCTATATAGGGGACCACGAAAGGGGCGCATGTATAAGGGGACAACACAGAGGGGCCATCTATAAGGGGGGGCATCTATATGGGGGACATGTGTAAGGGGACAACACGGGCATTTTTTAGGGGAGAACACAGGGGTGTCATCTACAAGGGGGTCCATCTATAAGGGGAGGCAACATAAAGGGGCCATCTAAAAGAGGGGCACAACACAGGGGGCATCTGTAAGAGGTACTACACAGAGGGGGCCATCTATAAGGGGTAATACACAGAGATGGGCAGTCTGTAAGGGACACTACACAGAGGGGGCATCTATAAGGGGGCCATCTGAAAGGGAGACTACACAGAGGAGGGGCCGTATACTATAAGGGATAGACAGAGGGGACCATCTATAAGAGGGCCATCTATAAGGGGGACTACATGGGGGGCATCTACTATAGGGGGACTACACAGAGAGGGGCTCCCAAGGAGATGCACATGGGGCCATCTATATGGAAGACTGAGCAAGGGGCCATCTCTACCTAGAGGGGGGCATATTCTATAAGGTGGATCAGATAGAGTCAGCCTACCCACTTAATGAGGGTGTAAAGGGGCCAATACAGATGTGCAGTTTGTAGAAAGATGAGGATGGTGCTAGAGTAAGGAGCCTAATATGTCTGTCTGGCAGATTCTGTGGATTTGTGGCTCGGAGAAGTTCTCACAATGGCCCAGGACAGTAGGAGAAGATGATGAAAAGGGAAGAACTCCGATCAAGGAAGACATCCCCTGTGAGTCACCTGATGTAACTGCACTGTGATGTATATGGTGTACAGAACCTGTGTGGAGCTGGAGCTACCTCTATATGACTGTATGGGTGATAGTGATCTGTGTACAGTGAATCTTATTTAGTAGCAGAGGTGGTGTTAGTATGTGGTGGTGTTAGTCAGTAGCAGTGGTGGTATTAGTCAGTATGTAGTGGTATTATTTGTTACTTGTTATCTGGTACTGTGTTGTATTTGATTTAGTATACAGGATTTGAGATGGTAGTGGTTGTGGCGTGGCGGTAATATTTCCTTCCTATATACTGATATTATTGGTAATATTGGTCAGTATACAGGATTTGGTCTGTAACAGTATGGCGGTAATATGCATGGTGATATTTCCTTCCTATATACTATAATTATGGGTAATATCGGTCTTGATCTATCTATCTCCTATCTATCCATCCATCACATATCTATCTATCTATCTATCTATCTATCTATCTATGATTTGCTTCGTTGAGGAAGGGGGGGCCCAAGTTGAACTCTTGCACCAGGGCCCAATGTACATTAGCTACGCCTCTGGGTCCTGTTCACACCAGGTTTTTACTCTTTTTGCTTCCTGACAGATACATCCCCATATAGTTATGGTGGATGCCACTTTATACCATCTGTCCTATTCAAACTCTCAAAATTCACACTACAATACCTCCCGTTGTTGCTTTTCATTCTGAATCATAAGATTATGACTCATGAATGATTATGATTTGTCTAGAATGTGGAACACGTCTAGATTTTCTGTTTCGCTAAAGAAATCCTATCAGGACATATTGCACGGTTTCATTCTGTAAAAACATAAAGCACTACTACTCTCCACGTGACCATAATGCATTATTATTATGCTGCATACATAGAAGACCACAACCCCCAACATGACCATAATCTATTTCTATTATACTCTCTGCATAGACCACAACCCCCAACATGACCCATAGTTGCCAACAGTCCCGGTTTTGCTGGGACTGTCCTGTTTTTGAGGATACAGCGCTCGCCAAACCATGTCCAGGGAAGCCCCGCCCCTGCCAACGCCACGCCTTTAGCTATAAGCATTAATGAGTGCTAATAGCTAACACTGTACAGACACAGCAGGGAATCATAATCTCCCACTGTGACAGTATCCCTTGTGGCTGCAGGCAGTATTTGCCTCCAGCCACAAGGGGCCACTCTCTCCTCCCTGCAACTGGCACAAGTGACATCACTCATGCAGAGCAGGGAGAGGTGTGGTGACCTCCGGTGTGGAGGCGCAGCCAGTCATTTGCCAGATGGTTAGGTGTGACACCAGTTCTGTGGTGGTTGGCCGAGATATAGCCTTGCCTGGTGGTAATCTGTTGTGACGCCAGTGCCGGATAGGCACACAGGTATGGTGGCACACCTGCTTTTATTTTAGTGGGCTGGCTATACCTTGTTCCTCTGTGGACAGTGTCCTGCCGGGCTGTTGGGGGTCCATTGGGCAATTATCACTGTGATCCGGAGTGGAATGGTGACCCACCTGGACTATTGGTACTGCCACCCACAGAAAGGGGAGATGACCCTAGGGAGGTGTAATCACTGTGTAGGTGCTTAGTAAAGAACCACAGAGTCCCATTCCAATAAATAAAATCTGTTTACTTAATATAGGAAGCAGGTAATACAGCTTTGCCTTGATATGATTCTTTATACTTAATAGGCGAGATCTGTACTGAGAGTGAAGCAGAAGATACAGCCGTGCTGGCTGGGCTGCGTGCTGAGAGGTAGAAATTTCAGAACAGTAGAGAGAAGGATGTTGAGAGAGTGCCTACCCAAGTAGTACTGTGTTCTTCCGGAACTTCAGAGGTAAAAGAGGTAGAATACTTGAAAGTAGAAAGAATAGGTGTGCCTGTGTTTTGACTCTTTGGTCTTTGCACCACCTACTGCCCACTAGTGTCAGGTGACCCGTCCTAGAGGGTGACACAAGCCCCACACCTTGTTACCTGGGATGAGCAGAGTTGTCAGAGTTCTCTGATTACACCCGCATTGCAAGATAGAGTGCATAGGCTTTTTGCAACTTTGCTCTATCCGGATCAGTTCCTTACTTTTTTGTGGATACTGTCCTGCACTGTGTTCCTCATTGTCCACTGCGTGGGTTAGGAAGATCCCTGACTCGTCCTCTCTAGTAGGAGCTTAACACTGCATAGTGTCTAGTGAGGTTGCTTGAGGTAAACTGTGTCTAGATACATGTGACCTCTGTCTAGACCACAACTTAGACTGGGGACCTGGCAGGAGCCAGGGCCAACTTGACTGCTGTAGGGAACGTCCTAGCTTGTGTCCTTCCTCTACAGGATATAAAGACAAAAGACCCTACACTTCCTCTACTCATGTTACTTCCTTCCTTCAGCGCATGTAAGGTGTGCTGTGAGAGGGTGAGGAGTGCGTGTGAAGAAGTAAAGAGAGAGATGATAGGTGAGGAGAAGAAAGATCCATGTGACACACAAAAAAAACAATAGCCCTTGACCTTCTACAGCTGTGCAATATCTGGACATACATACTCTGGTACTGCTACCATTACCATTTACACTTAAAAGTACAGGCTTTTACGAAGGGACTAGAGACTGGGACTGGGGGACTAGAGGAACCATACAGGTGAGTAGAGTATAGCTTTATTTGTTCTAATTACAGATGAAAGGGGTAGTGGTATGATGATGAAGGGGTAGGAGAATGATGAATGGGTAGTAGTATGATGATGATGATGATGATGATGATGATGAAGGGGGTAGTAGTATGATGATGAAGGGGCAGGAGTTTGAAGGGGTATTAGTATGATGATGAAGGGCCAGGAGGATAAAGAGGGAGGTAGTATAAAAATAGAGGGGCAGGAGGATGAAGGGGGTAGTAATATGATGATGAAGGGGTAGTAGTATGATGATGGAGGGGCAGGAGGATGAAATGGTAGTAGTATGATAATGAAGGGGATAGTAGTATGATGATGGAGGAGCAGGAGGATGAAGGGAGTAGTAGAATGATAATGGAGGGGCAGGAGAATAAAGAGGGTAGTAGTTTTTATGATGCTGTGAGGTGGGATGTGTAATATACTGGGGACCTGATACTGGGATGTGTAATATACTAGGGACCTGATACTGGGGGGTGTAATTTTTCGTTTGTGTTGTTCTGACTGTAAAATTCTAACTGGAAAACTCTGGAGAAAAATAAAAACCACTGGTGACAAGCCACACCCCTCCAAAACCACAGCCACTAAAAGCAATTCAACACAACTTCGCAGCATTACGCTTGGAGTATGTGACATTTCAGCTTACTTATATAATGTATATAAAAATACACAGCTTGAGCCTTTAGCGGCCCAGTTGCGTCTGTCCCCAGATGTACAGGGGGTGCAGGTTAAAGAGAGTTTAAGTTGTTTTTTTTCGGATGAAATTTTCAACCCTACAGTCTCTCTTCCTAACCTGCACGCTCTTTTGGGAGCATACAGTGCCCTTTCGGGATACAAGGTCAACTCTCATAGAACAGAAGCTTTGCCAGTGAATCTCCGGGAGGCAGTGGTCTCATCCCTAAAGTCAATGTTCCCATATAAGTGGGCAGACACCTCTATTCAGTATTTAGGGACGAATATTACTCCCCATTATTAGGCCCTATATAGTCATAATTTCCCTCCCCTATTCCAGAGTATTGGTGTGGAGCTTAGCAAATGGTCTGCTCTTCCACTAAAACTGCTGGGTAGAATCAACACTATTAAAATGATTGTTCCCCCTCGTTTCTTATATTTGCTAGAAACCCTAACGGTTCCCATTCCACGCTCGGCTCTCCAGAAGTTTCAGGGGGCATTACTGCGATTCATATAAAATGGGGGCCGACACAGAGTCTCGCAGATGGTGTTACAAGCTGGACAATCCTCTGGAGGTCTAGCTATGCCAAATGTATATAAATATTATCTGTCTGTCCACCTGCGGTTCATACCGAGTTGGACTGCCAGACCAGCGTTCACCAAATGTATGGAAATAGAGAAGATCTGGTTGGACCACATCCATGTAAGTTGTTGTGGTCTCCTACAGCTTCTGTATTGCAGTCCCCCCTATTGGGACCTATGAGAGATACACTGGATGTCTGGTTGGCAGCATGTAAGTCCTACCCCCTACGTTCTTTCCCACCTCTGCTGGCGCCCATTATCTGCACCAGTTTAATGACAGACGGCTGTACTTATGAGACTATAACTCCATGGCAGGCGGCAAACTTATTTCGTTTTCCTATGCAGTAGCATTAGTGACGGGGTATGTTCCTTTTCCGAAACCTACCGCCTTTCAGAGGCTTTGTAAAAGTAACCCCTCGGCTAGAGGACTGATTGCCTCCATTTATTCTCTTCTTAATTCACCCCTGAGGGACAGGATGTAGCTCATGCCTATATGGCCAAATGGGAGGCCTATTTGGGGAAAACAATTTTACAAAACCAATGGCAAATTATTTGCTTCCAGGCAGCTAGGTCCTTCTCATGTATCTCAGAGAAAATCAATACAAAATATTATTCTTCTGGTATCATACACCTGACCTTCTCCATCGTATAAAACCGGATACCCTGTCCACGTGTTGGAGATGTCTCTCGGGTTGGCTCCCTTCCGCACATTTTTTGGGTTTGTCTAAAGCTTCGTCCCTATTAGGGGGGTGTCCAAGGTTTAGTGGCTACGGTACAGGGTACAGAGTCTTTCCTTTGGATCCTATGGTGTATATCCTGAACTTACCACCTAAATCTATGTCTTGGGATTCAGTCAGGCTGCTCCTCCATATGTTGACTGCCATAAAAACTCTTGTTGGCCAAATATTGGAAACAGACTTTGATCCCCTCAGCAGCTGAATTGATTAATCGGATACAGGAAGTTAGAGGGATGGAATACATGTCAGCTGCTCAGGAACTCAGAATAGAGAAGTGCCAGAAAATATGGACTCAATGGGACATTTACTATGGTCTCTCCTACAGCATCTTGGTTACATGTTTGCTCCCTGCACACGCAGTCGCTTGTTTTTCTGCTGCTTCTTTCCCTATTACCTGTCTTGTCTCCGTTTCGCCATTGTCCTGTCTTCCCCTGTCACAGTGTCATTGTTCTCTTATAAATCATGAATGGATATGGTACTTGCATACTATGGAGCATTGTCTCCATCCCATTTGTTTGGAGGTAAGCAGTGCTTCTTCTGTTATATATTGTTATTGTTCTTACAAAATGCGTGTCTTGTGTTGCCTACAGTTATCTTGACCTTTCCATGGTCTTTGTTTTAGACTTTCATTTTCGTTGTTACTGTGTATCTTTAATGTGAAAAATTTTAAAGTAAGCAATTTTTTAAAAAGTTTTAAGGGGTTGTCCAGCAAAAAGCCTTCCAGTACTTATCAGCTGCAGTATGTCCTACAGGAAGTGGTTTATTCTTTCCAGTCTGACACAGTGCTCTATGCTGCCACCTCTGTTTATGCCAGTAATTTGCTCTGAACAGTTCCTGACATGGATAGAGATGGCAGCAGAGATCACTGTGTCAGACTGGAAAGAATACACCGCTTTCTGCAGGATATACAGCAGCTGATAAGTACTGGAGACTGGAGATTGCTTTTAATAGAAGTAAATCACAAATTTCTGGCACCAGTTTTTCTTTCTTTTGCTGGAGTACCTCTTTAATACTGTAGGCTTTACTTTTAAACAACTAGACAGTCCCTTTTCTACAGTCAATGCAGTTTCTCCAGTGAACAACTAATTGGGTGATCACCGGTTAGCAGTCTCCCTCAGGTTAAAGGGGTTATCCAGTGCTACAAAAACATGGCCACTTTCTTTCAGAGACAACACGACTCTTATCTCCAGTTCAGGTGCGGTTTGCATAAGCTCCAATGACTTCAATGGAACTGAGCAGCAAAACCCCACCCAAGCTGGAGACAAGAGTCATGTTGTCTCTGGAAGAAAGTGGCCATCTTTTTGTAGCGCTGGATAACCCCTTTAACAAATCCACCGTATATAACTTATACCAGTGGATTCTAAATTGAGTGTCAGGAAATGCTGGGAATTGTAGTGTATAGAAATGTTTGTGAACCACAAGTGTCCAACCAAAAAGTTGGGAGGTATGGAGGAAGTGCTGACTGCAAAGCATTATGGGGAAGCTTGATGTCATGTGTTTTTAGTCATCATCATCATCATCATAAGCTTTACAGCAGGGGTAGGGAACCTTCGGCCCTCCAGCTTTTGCAAAGCTGCAATTCCAATCATGGGAATTGCATCATGCAATTTTCATCATGGTAATTGTAGTTTTGCAACAGCTGGAGGGCTGAAGACAATCAATTTGCTAGAGACAAAACCCGGTCTGATTTGCCCATAGCAACCAAGCACAGCTCACTTTTCATATCTTAACAAGCTCTTATAAAATTAAAGCTGAGCTTCGATTGGTTGCTATGGACAAGTTAGACTGTCTAAGTTGCACATGGCAACCAATCACACTTCAGCTTTTATTTTACCGTAGTAATTTAAGAAATGAAAGCTGAGCTGTGATTGGTTACTATGGGACAAATTAAACCATATTATTTAGTGTTCTTAGTGTGGCCTAACCATAAGCTGTTTGCTTGGTCACAAGAGTGTTTAGTGACCTCTGCAGTAAAGTTCATCACCAGTCATTAATGGGTTAATGCTTCAGATGTGTTTACCTGCAGTAACCATGGCAACTGTGCACTGTGATGACAAGCGCTTATGTCATAAAGAAGGTTCCATAAAGCAATGGACCGCGCCCTGATCAGTGCCATCTTGGATGCGCCAGAGGACCTTGAGCTTGACTACTTTACTGCCCCCCACCCTTGATGTAATTTGGAGGTTCTAGCATGGGAAAAGGGGTGATCTGCTTTAAACTACCCCTTCATGGAGTCTCCACCTTCTTGAGAAGTGGACCTGGATCTGTGAGGGAGAAGAGATACATCCACCAGCCATCAATAAGGTGACAGATATTGCAGCCAGATCTCTCTCACATCCACTTTATAACATTTATAGTATGGTATTACCCTCTAAGCCCAGGGGAGGGGCAACTCTCCAGCCATGGCTCCCTCGAGATTTCCCCCACAGGGGGTTTTTCCTCGCCTGAGTGCTGGAGGGTGACTCTTTGTCGGGGGTCTGCCATTTTCAGTGTCATGTAATGTAAAATAAAATAGGGATCCTTTGACACCTGATGACAATGTGTTGTGTCTTTATTTTGTGTTTTTTGGTTTAACTTATGCTCATCACATATTGCAAAATCATAAAGCTGGACACCTGCCTGCTACACAGATCTATCACCTGCACAATGAGCGCATGAGGATGGAGCAGTGGCTAGTAGAACTCCAGTATGAAGGAAAAACATACATCGCAAGGTTTATACCTACATCTGCAAGGTTTGTCAAAATCTCTTTCAAGTGACAGGGTCACACCAATCATAGCAACATGGACACCACCATAAATATACATCAAATATACGCAACCCAGTGGCTCTTGGGCGTGTGGGCAGCATAAGGGGGGAGGCAAAGTATTGTACCCCCTCACATATACATCCAGGTGTGGACTAGGTAGCTGCTCCCCCCCAATCCACAGGATAGGAGGTATCAAGATGATTGGTGGGGGGCTCCAGTAGTGAAGAGAATGTGGGGAACGTGTCCCTCTCAAATAAACAGTATTTATTTTTTCCCTTTATCCTGTGAATAACTTTGGGAGAGGGGTATGATCTTATGTACTATATGACTGGACTAGGCGTTTTTCAGAAATATGTCATAGGGCATTTTTGGAGGCCAAAAACGGGGCAACCATATGTTAAAGAGTCACTGTAGTTTTTTTTGTTTGTTTGTTTTTGCAGAAATCAATAGTCCAAGCGATTTTAAGAAACTTTGTAATTGGGTTTATTAGGCAAATATGCCATTATCTGCATTCAAAAAGCCTTTTCCCAGGCACCCCCCCCCCCCTCCTCTTTTCCATTCACTGCAAATTATCAGGAAATTGTGTCTTGTTGCATCAGACATGCCCCTGTCTGTTCTATGGAGAGGGGAGGGGGGAGGAGGAAGATTAGTCACCAGCAACAAGCAGAGAGCTAAGGATAACACAGCAGGGAGCTGCAGGCATTCAGAGTTCAGAGAGGCCAGTGCTGACTTAAGAGGAGATAGCCCAGTGATGTAGCCAGGGCAGTATTAACAGCTGCTGCTGCCTTGGCACTAAACCTGAAGCCCCCCATCCTCACTCACCAATTAGCATAATTATTTTAATCATATTGATACCACATCAGTCTTAGATTATGTTCACACTACGCATTGGAACGGCCGTTCTCTGCAAAGATCATCCCGGCCGGTACTTCAGTACCGGCCAGATGATTTTTCCGACCGCAGTGTTCTGATGAGGGCGCATCAGCGCGCGCCCACATCAGAACTCCTCATAGCACACAATGAAACAAGCGGCCAGAGCCGCTCGCTTCATTGTGTGAACTGACAGGTCTTTCTGCGACCGCAATTCACTGAATTGTGGCCGCAGAAAACTGACATGTCAGTTCTTTGCGGCGCCGCATAGGATCCCGGCCGGAACATATACTTTGTGTATACGCCCTGGCCGGGATCCCATAGCAGATAAGGCAGTGTTCCACACCATACAAAGTGCGGCCGTTGTTGCCGATGGCAACAACGGCCGTACTTTTATGTAGTGTGAACATAGCCTTAGGCTGCGTTCCCACATTTACTGTACATCACCACATGCCAGACCTGACCAATACCACCATACCGTAACTAGATAACACAACATCCCCCCCTTGAAAAGACACCAGATTTACAAGTCTAAACGGGAGGCAGGAGACTAAAAAAAAAGAAAAAAAAAAAGAAAGTTGTTTCCTTCCCCTTGCTCCCTGGTGCTGCCCTCTTGCAAGGTGCTGCCCTAGGCACAGGACCACGGGTGCCTAGTGGTAAATACGGCCTTGGATGTAGCTGTAAATTAACTCTTTGTCCTGTTTTGGTGCCTCATCTCCCTCCACCCCTCCCCTCTCCATAGACAACCATGAAGACGGGGGGAGGGCTTCAAACTGCTTTTTCATGATAAAAAATGCATTTTTCGGCTAATAAACCCAAATACAAAGATTCTTAAAACTGCCTGTACTATTGATTTCTGAAAGAATATTAAACAACAGTGACACTTTAACTCATAGGACATTTTTCTGCTGTGTGTGTGTGTGTGTGTGTGTGTGTATGTCTGTATAAGGCTATTTGTTTTGCCACAGACTTTTAGGGGGGAATATTGTCATGTCTATATGGAAATTAGTGTTTTTTCCACAGTTCTTCAACAGAAAACCTGGAATCACATGATAAAAAAAAAACAAAAAAACTGCAGGGCATAAAACGCCAATACTAATTTGAAATGCAAAAATTGCAGAAAAAGTGCCAGAAAAAAAGCACCACAAAGCAGGAAAATGTGCAAGAATCTTAATCTTGGTTCGGATTTGTAGTGAATTTTGTAGAATTAAGGGGGTACACTGTTGTTGTTTTTCTATCAAATCAACTGGTGTCACAAAGTTATAGATTTGTATTTCACTTCTATTTAAAAAACCTCCAGTCTTCTAGTACCTATCAGCTGCTGTATGTCCTGCAGGAAGTGAGGTATGCTCTCTAGTCTGACACAGTGCTGCCATCTATGTCCATGACAGGAACTGTCCAGAGCAGGACAAATTTTCTACTCTTTTCACCTCCTGACAGATACCTTCCCATATAGTTATGATGGACGCCACTTTATACCATCTGTTCTACATAAACTCCCAAAATTCACACTGCAATACCTCCCGTTCTCTCTTTTTGTTTTGAATCATAATATTATGACTCATAAATGATCGTGAATCATGTCCAGAATATGGAACACATCTAGATTTTCTGTTTCGCTAATGAAATCCTATCAGAATATTTTGCATGGTTTTATTCTGTAAAAAAATATAACACTACTACTCTCAACGTGATCAGAATATATTATTATGCTGCATACATAGAAGACCATAACCCCAAAATTACCATAATCTATTTCTATTATACCCTCTGCATCAGGCTTGGACTGGCCCACAGGGGATCAGGAGAATTTCTCGGTGGGCCCTTCCTCTTGGTGGGCCCCTGAGTACAACGTGGACCTCCCTGTTAAGCTGTTTAGCAGTTCCATAATGATTTATAATCCCCTAGCACTGTTGCACACACCTGTCATCCAGTTACTCACAGCCTCTATATAGTAACCTGAGTTTTCATCCCATTATGTAGAGGCAGGGAGTGACTGGGGGTGACAGGCAGCAGCATGTAGTGTGCAGAATCAGCACAGCCCCTCTGCCCTAGGACCCTTCCCCACCCTCCTCCTTTCAGGCTGCCTCCATCTGTTCTATGTGCTGCTGCTGGCAGTTGGGACACAAAAGGAGGGGAGGGAGAAAGTCTGCAACCTGCACAGTGTCACCTTGGAGCAGAAGATCAGCATGTAAGCTGTACCTGGTGATTTCCTGTACCAGAGGTAAATCTGTGAACATAAAGTAAGTATGTGAGTATGTGTATATGGTGCATGTGTGTATTATCTATGCATATATAGAATATGCATTTTTTTATTTCTGTATATGATGTGTGTATGTACATATCGTGCATGTGACGCTGCAGCTGGAGGAGCTGCAGGAGGCCAGCGTCTGTCGGATATCATTAAGAAAGTTCTACAAGGGGACGGGGACGGGTAAGTATACTTTTGTTATTAAGTTCCCCCCCCCCCTGCCTGAGATTTGTTAGTTACATGGGACTTCTCTTTTCAAGAAACTCATAGCAGTGAGCTAGCATCAATGATCAAATACACAGCTCTGTGCAAAGTTGCTATAGTAATGTGGCCCAAGGTACCCCATACATACATAAGAATTTATTAAGGTTCAACTATAGGCTCTGTCTGTGCATTACTAAAACTACATTTGCCTGGAATGTGTTTCTTTTACAACAGAAATTCCCTACTTTATTGATCCTGCAACACCTTTGAATGAAAACTTTATGATGGAAAATGTCAAAGATTCTTGAAATAGTTTTGGAGTGTTCGTATATGGTTAATGTTTGATTAATATATGGTTTAGATCACATGCCCTTTTCTTACTGTTGTAATTCCTAACATAGTTGTAGGTAACTTTAACAATTGACTACTCAAACTCAGAAAAAAAAATAAAGTCTGAGCCACTAGGTGTCACACATGCCATAAACTGCTGTTCACGGCCTGTTGTTAGAGGCAACCTGACCTGTTGTACCAGCCTCACCTCTGCCTGTATCTCCGGTGCCAAACACCAGGGCTGTCTGTCTTGCTTGGCCATTCACTGCCCATACCAGGTAGGCAACCTAATGCCCTCTAGGAACAAACATCCAGCTTCTCCATCCTGGGGAAAGATAAAGGTTAGGAACCTGGTGACATGGACCTTAGGATAAGGTTCTGGATTAATTCAAGCATCCATTTCTCCTGATACTTTAATGTCTGTCCTAGAAGTGATTGTTTTATGGTATAAGTCAAGGTTCTCTTTAGGGCCCCATTCATATACATGGTCAGATCTCCTAAATAAGATTTGCAAAGATTACATAAGATTTTTAACATGATCCATTTTTGTTTATTAGTCAAACAAATGGACTGTTTATACCAGTCTGCCCCCATTTGTCTCACGTCTGTTTCTATCAGAATACGTTTCTCCTCTTCTGAGCGTGATAAGTTCCAAATCAGATTACGGCAGATGGATAGAAAAGGGATGTAAATGGAACACCCTTTCATTGACAACTGTCATCATTGACTTCAATGTTTAAAAAAAACTGATGTTCAATCACCCTTTTAATATTTCTCTGAAGATCCCGTACTATATTTGCTGTCTGATTTATCCAAATTAGAGTGTCCTTCTAAGAAAAAAAGGGTGTTTCATAAAGCTCTTTTTGCAGCAAGGTTGTGTATCCTACGAAAGTGGAAAGTATCACAGCCCCCGGTTATAGGGGAGTGGAGAAGGGAGATGTATAGGGTTATTATCGCAGAACAGATAAAAGCAAAAAAAGGAAGAGGGTTCAGGAATTTAAAGCAACATGGGGTGTATGGATGAACGAGGAGGGTATTGAAATAAGTGTTGGATAGAGGGGGGAGGTTGATGGGGGGTGGAGGGAGAGAGGGGAGAGAATAGGGAATTTATTTTTATTATTATTTATTTATTTTACATTAATTTTTTTTTCTTTCTTTTTTTTAGATAAGAAAGGAGGTGAAACTAAGAGACTTAAAAGTTCTGATGACTGTGAGCCGGAGATGGGATCGGAGACCCCTGTTGGAATAACAAATAAGATAAGGGTAGCTTTATAGGGTAATATTATATTTTGTGTGGCTTGATGTGTGAACCCTGATCTTGGGTGAATCCAATAATATGGTCATTTAATAGAAATAATGATATTATGACAGCCGCACTAAGAGGGAGTAACAATGGGGTTCAAGGGTTTCATCATATATGTACCTTTGCCCTTGAGTGAAATCTCTTTTGCATATATATATATATATATATATATATATATATATATATATTGTCCTCTTAGAAAAATAATGGTTGTACAACTGGTAGTATTAATTTTCAATAGAAGTTAAAGGGTACTTGGTTGACTGGTGGCGACTCGGCTTGGCCTTACTACCTCTCTGGGTCCGTGTCCTTACGTTCTCCAGCCTAGCTCATGAGGAACAGGATTGCTCCCATTAAAGGGTCTCTCCTGATTTTAGGGGTTGGAGGTAACCTTGGCAAGAGATACGTCAGAAAATGGGGGGGGGGTTCTTCGAAACAGTCTCTGTTGTGTCATATTATGTTATAGATATTTTGTATAATGGCAGGCTAATGGCAGACAAACTGAATGTTTTGTAATTGAATTGTCTCTTGGTTAGAGATTCTATGCATCATTGCCAAGTGAAAAGATAATCCTTTCTTTCTTTCATTCTTTTTTTGGGAGGGGGGAGGGGGAGATAATATATATATATTTTTTGTGGCTGTTGTTTTTTTGTACGTAACTGTGATATTGTGATTTTGTGATATAATTATGGGGAAAAAAAGGAAGTGGAAAAAAATGTAAGTAAAGATTAAATAGAAAAAAAATAAAATAAAAAAACTGATGTGTTCCTTCCGTTCGTACTCCGTTTGGAACACAGATGGATAATACACAAATGCATGTAAATGGGTACAAATACAAATGCAGTGAAATCAATGGGGGCTAAAACAGATTAGTTAATTTCTGTTTTTTTTTCCCCAAATGGCAAAAGAAAAAAGAATCTGATGGAGGAGTAAACACAAATGTCAACCCAGCCTAGCTTGTTCTTCTCTTACAATTTGGAGGTGGATTGAAGAACTGATACAAATTAAAGAACTGATTAAATAATTTGTCATCACTTTTTAATTCAGTTTAGCTCAGATGCTAAACAAAAATATATTGCAAAAAAACTATGTGAAGCTATGACTGGAGGCCCATGTTACCTGGATCTTCATGCATATGTTTTCAGATGATTTAGGACCCTCAGAGGCAATTGGTAAAGTTTGCAATTTTTTAAGTGGGGACAAGAGAAACAGATCATGGCACCCTAGAGACTCTCAACATCTTGAAAATCATTTGAATATAGACATCAGCTCTCCAGACCCAAATATATCACAGTAGTGTACGTAGACATCGAGATGTTAAAATCATCAAACATATTACATCAATAATTTATTAAATACATTACATCCCAATAGTTTTACTATCTGTGGTCACACCTCTCATATAAAAAAAATAATAAATTACAGGCTCATACACTGCAATTGAAGACAACATGAAAACAAGACAAATCAATGTGTCCCATTAAATTGTATATCAAGTGTCCTTTTGACGTTGCTTTGAAAGAGAGGCATAGACCGAGGGTCTCACTGTTTACTGGCTATTAAGGTGCCTACAGAAAATTCTGATGTGGATAGTAAATGTTGTAGTGGGTTGCAAGACACTATGTGAGGAAGCCTGTATTCAGTTGTATGAGGGTTCTCTTCTCTTTACAGCACTCATACAATTGAATAGCCAAGTGCTGACAAGAGTACTGAATGTTTAAGCGTCCCAGAAGAAGCATCTAACCTGCTTATATGTCTCTATAGTGCATGGGGCCCTGAGGATGAAGGTAAGTTTTTTACCTTGATCCTTGGCTGCATTTTTGTGTACTTTGTAATTTAATCTATATGCTAATGTGGCAGTTTGATGCACTGGGGTCGGGACTACCACCATCAGTGCATCGATCTGGCCGGCTCGCCCCTTATAATGAACACTGAGGCAGCACTCTGCAATGACATCATTCCGGCAATCATCACTGAACATCACACGATGAATAATTATTAGAAGGGGAGAGCTGGCCGGGACAGGGTGGTAGTCCTGCACCAAACAAGCTCATTAGCATATGGATTACACTACCAAGTACACAAACATATTGCCTAGGATGAAGGTAAGAAACTTACCTTCATCCTCAGCACCCCCTGTGCTACAGGGACATATGAGCAGGTTAGTTTCCCTTTAATTTTAGATTTAGAAAATACAAAGAAGTCATTTTACCCAAGGTGACACTTAAACATTCAGGACTTATTTATGTAATATTAGACGTACCGAGTTATTATTCTTCACATAGAGTTTGGCTATTTAAGTCTGGGACTTCATTACAAATCCCTCCTGCAAAAGCAGCTGGGACTGCTATGCAGCGTTACAGGGAATTCCTTACTCACCACTCAGATTGATCCCAAATGGACACATTTGGATGTACTTTGGGGTAAGGCCAGCTGTTTTCTGAATGCATTTAAATCATTTGAGAAGTTCAACTATGTCTTTAATAACAAGTATTGTATCTTTTTATTTAGAGACCTCTAACTGAGGACATACAGCGTAGCATCAACTATTCCCCGGGACACAATAACAATAATAATAATAATAATATTATTGGTACTCTTTTACTTATTATAGATAGCGTTGTATGGGACTGAATTAAACAAAAAAAACTGAATTAAAAGATTCCTCTGTACTGTATTACCCTTAGAAGTCATCAGGCTCATTTATACAGTGTATTTTGCACTATTTTATACCAAATTGGGTCTCCTGGACCTCCTGATGCCTCCAGCTTTATTAAGACCAGATGAATCTAAGATCAAAGGATTTTCCAGATAAAAGCCAGGAGGAGGTGTGGTTTACTAAGAAACCATCTCAGATTGGAACATCCAACATTGTATGTGCTGCCTTTATGCCACTCACAACTGCTTATTAGGCAACTCCCAACAACTCTCACTACTGTTATGGAGCCCCTCAAAGTCTCCAATATGGTGCACGGCTAATTCCTGTTCTCTCCATTTCAGCAGGTGTTACCAGAGCTGGGTTATTTGGCAGTTGTACTCACAATTTTATGGCTAGTCGGATTTAAGAAGAAAGCCTTTACCTTTCAGGAACAGTAGGAGCCCTCTGGAGAAGGCAGACAGGCTTAGGGCCCTATTCCACCAGACGATTATCGTTCAGATTATCGTTAAATCGTTCGAATCTAAACGATAATCGTTCGGTTGAAATGCAGTTAACGATTAACGGCTGAACGAGAAATCGTTGATGGCTTTATAAGACCTGGACCTTTTTTTTATCGTTGCTCGTTCGCAAAACGTTCACATTGAATAAGATGTTGTTCGGTTGTTCGCAGTAGATACGAACGCAATAGCGAAGAAATTGCGAAGAAATAGCGAAGAAAAAACAAAATACGATCGTTCCATGGAAATGACGATTATCGTTCCATGGAAATGAGTGAACGTTTTCAGGTCTTTCGCAATAGCGGTCGTTTGAGATCGTTAATCATTAACGATTATGCGAACGATAATCATCCGGTGGAATAGGGCCCTTAGGGTTCTATTACACGGAGCGATTTTTAATGATTAAAAACTAACAATAAACGATCGCAAACGAGAGTGTTTATCGTTAACCTGAAATCGTTCACCATATTACACAGAACGATGGTTGTTAGATACGATCGTTATTGCGATCGTTTATTCTCTCTGATCTCAGGAAAACAATAGGCAATGTGCTATTACACTGAACGATTGATGAAAAAATGCGGAACTTGAGAAAACAAACGTGGAATTACAGCGAACGATTAGCAAACGATTAACAATAATTTTAGGTTCAGATCTAACTCAACGATCAGCGACATACGAACGATTTTTCGATCGTTGCCTGCAATTACACAGAAAGATTATCGTTTAAATTCGAACGATATAACGATTTTTCGCACAATAATGGTCGCGTGTAATAGGGCCCTTAGCTTACATTCATACTTCTCAGGGTCTCCTGCACAAGCTAAGCCCTGCCCCCACTTAAAGAGGATGTTCCACCAGGTACATCCTCTTTAATCTGAGCCCACAGATGGAACGGCGCCGTCACGGGGAAGTCGGGGCCGCGGTCCGTTTTTCGGATCGCGGCCCAGTTCCCGTGCACACCGCAGTTTTTTATGCACTGGAACCGGCCGGTGCTCAAGCACTGGAGGCAGGCCAGCCCGCCCCCAGTGGGAGGGAATTCCCACCCCTGTATGACGCGACTCCATTCATTCTAATGGAGCCGCGTCATACAGGGGAGGGAATTCCCTCCCACTAGGGGCGGGGGGGCGGCCTACCTCCAGTGCTTGAGCACCAGCCGGTTCCGGTGCATAGAACAGCGCCGTGGACAGGAACCGGGCCGCGGTCCGAGAAAAGGACCGTGGCCTCGGCTTCCCTGTGACGGCACCGTTCGATCCGTGGGTTCAGATTAAAGAGGATGTGCCTGGTGGTAAATCCTCTTTAAGGCCCAATTACTCTGGCCGATCAGGAAGAGCAAGCGAGCGTTCGCTTTCCGTTTCCCATTCGCTGCCAGCGCTATTACATGTGTAAACAGAGAGCGGGTAAGTGCGGGGGGCACCGGGAGGTCAAGGAGGTGCTCTAAAGATCGTCCGGGGAGCCCACAGGAGATAGCGGTGGCCTTCTCCTGCTGCACCTATTACACAGAGGGATGGCAGCAGATCGTTCCTTTATTAATTGTTTGTGTTTCAACACATTGAAAGACAATGATCAGCTGACATTGTGCATTTTGGTTGATTGTTGATTTTATTACACTAAGTGATTATCGGCCGTAATGGTTGTTAATCGGCCAAATACAGCCGATAATTGCTTCATGCAATAGGGCCATTACTGTGTTCTGTCTTGGTATTTTAGCTACTAACTACTAGGAACTCCCCAAACAGCCAATGAACAGCAAGATTTCGGGGACCATTATAAAGGTCAAGCAATCAACATAACCTGGAGAGCATGAGGTCTACTTACTTAGGCAAACAGAAAATTCCAGAAGATTCCCCTGCAAAGAGGCTTCTTGGCGTGGTGTGTTTTCTAGTGAAATAGACAGTCCGCTCTCTAGGTTGTGTTTTCCAGATGGGGGGAAAGATTTACCCCTGCCTCACCCTCAGGCCCACAGACTCCCAAATTCTAACTGGCATTAAAATAGTTCAATACTGTTCATAATATGAATAAGTTTCAATATTGTGGTTAATAAGAAAAGTATTTGTAAATTCAACATTTTTAACTAAATCTATTTCCCCGTTAGCAAAGGGAGACTCAACATATGGTACAGTTTACCAAATGTCTAAAACTACTACAATAAAGAAAAATGCCTAGAACACAGGAAATCCTCCTGGAATAATAATCTCTCAAGACCACTTCTGTCGGTATAACCCATGGACTATACAAACATCATTTATTTAGGAACATGAGAACTTCTTTCATAGAAGAAAAGAAACACAACTAGCAGTGAAAAAGAGAGCAATGCACATTTTTCATTTTATCCACTTCAAATTTCCTTTATATGTCCCATTCATTCCTTTTGAAGCCACTCCTGGCTGGTCTCAAAAAGTGCAGGAGCAGTTTTCAGAACAGCAGCCCAAGGCTATGTTCACATTCTGTACAAACAACGTCCATTCCGCTGTGATCGGCCATTTTTTTACCCTACCTACAGCTGGGATTAATGATCATTAATTCCATCCGTAGGTTAAACAATGGCTGCTCACGGCAGAACGGCCATTGTTTGCATTGGTTAGCTGAATGGCGGGCTAATGGTGCGCTCTTGTATATACTGAAGGAGGAGGTGTGACGTTGCAGGGGGATGGTTTATGAATAATCCCTTGTACCCGCCCTATCACTGTACTTTACTGCGACATGTGATTATTACTGTTATTTACAGATGACAAGTATTATCTATGTCCCAGGTGTTTTAAGCCTAAATTATACCTATATAGTAACTGCAGAAATGTCCTACCCAGGTCCCAGTTGTATATTTGTTTGGGAGGTGTGGATACAGAAAATGCTTCTGTCTTGCTACATGTGGCAGCCAATGAATCATCTCCAGAAGAATTCTCACGCTGTGAGTCAGGGAGATAGAGATCACATTCTCTGACTGACTGAATCCATCTGGTATCGTGGATGCAGCTTGGTCTAAGAGGTTAGGGGTGGGTAGAAAAACATAGAAGAAATTGCTAAGTTTAATATCGAAGGTATACATTTGGATGTTTTGCTCAGTCTAACAGATATCTATCTATCTATCTATCTATCTATCTATCTATCTATTATCTATCTATCTATTATCTATCTATCTATCTATCTATCTATCTATCTATCTATCTATCTATCATCTAATGAAAAATAATGGCAGCACTACAAACAAATAGATATTCTAAATATCAGGTGTTGACAGCAAACAGTGTCCCGACCAAGAAATTGCTAATATATTTCAAAAAGTAATTTTCAGCACTCCATCATAACATGCAAAAAAATACAATGGGTGTGGGGGGGGGGGGGGGGAAGGGGTTGCAAGTTAGATGGATACTACAAATTACTTTTTGAACTATCTATCTATCTATCTATCTATCTATCTATCTATCTATCTATCTATCTATCTATCTATCTATATCTACAGTTGGGTCCAGCATTTGGAAAGTTACATATGTTGCCTCTGCACACAATAACTTATAAACAAAACTATCAATATGTGATTAAAGTGTATACTTTCAGCTTTATTTCTATGCATAAAAGTGGTTTTATGATTAAGTTGAATAAAACCCACTGGGTAGCCTGCTTGGACTGTAAAACAACAAAATAATCCATACTCACATCACCTGATCCAGTCTCTCTATTTACTGACCCTAATGGGGCTGTCTAAACTCTTCCAAACACACTGCAGCCTCAGTAACTGGTCTAAGTGACTGGTCTCAGTGACTGGTCTCAGTGACCGGTCTCAGTGACCGGCCTCAGTGACCGGCCTCAGTGACCGGTCTCAGTGACCGGCCTCAGTGACCGGTCTCAGTGAACGGCCTCAGTGACCGGCCTCAGTGACCGGCCTCAGTGACTGGCCTCAGTGACCGGCCTCAGTGACCGGCCTCAGTGACCGGCCTCAGTGACCGGTCTCAGTGACAGGCCTCAGTGACCGGCCTCAGTGACTGGTCTGAGTGACTGGCCTCAGTGACTGGTCTCAGTGACTTGCCTCAGTGACTGGTCTCAGTGACTGGCCTCAGTGACTGGTCTCAGTGACTTGCCTCAGTGACTGGTCTCAGTGACTGGCCTCAGTGACCGGTCTCAGTGACTGGCCTCAGTGGCCGGTCTCAGTGAATGGCCTCAGTGACCGGTCTCAGTGACTGGCCTCAGTGACCGGTCTCAGTGACTGGCCTCAGTGACCGGTCTCAGTGACCGGCCTCAGTGACTGGCCTCAGTGACCGGCCTCAGTGACTGGTCTCAGTGACTGGCCTCAGTGACTGGTCTCAGTGACTGGCCTCAGTGACTGGTCTCAGTGACCGGTCTCAGTGACTGGCCTCAGTGACCGGTCTCAGTGACTGGCCTCAGTGACCGGTCTCAGTGACTGGCCTTAGTGACCGGTCTCAGTGACTGGCCTCAGTGACTGGCCTCAGTGACTGGTCTCAGTGACTGGCCTCAGTGACTGGTCTCAGTGACTGGCCTCAGTGACTGGTCTCAGTGACTTGCCTCAGTGACTGGTCTCAGTGACTGGCCTCAGTGACCGGTCTCAGTGACTGGCCTCAGTGACCGGTCTCAGTGACTGGCCTCAGTGACCGGTCTCAGTGACTGGCCTCAGTGACCGGTCTCAGTGACTGGCCTCAGTGACCGGTCTCAGTGACTGGCCTCAGTGACCGGTCTCAGTGACTGGTCTCAGTGACTGGCCTCAGTGACTGGTCTCAGTGACTGGCCTCAGTGACTGGTCTCAGTGACTGGCCTCAGTGACTGGTCTCAGTTCACGTCCACGAGGGGAGGCGTTTGGTTTACCTAGGTAGGTAGTCCAAAAAAAGACAGGTGATCAAAAAAGGTGATGGTGGCCTCTGGAGGAAAGGGGAATTCAGAGGACATAGCGAGTGTGGACTTGTTGATTGGGGAGTAGAAGAGTGGGTGAATGGAGAGGGGTGTTGAATCCCGGATGGAGGGTGAGAAATTAATTCTCAAACAATGGGTCTTCTTCAAAACACCCTGATGGAAGGGGTAGTCAGTCAGGATGGTTGGCTAAGAGATCAATCATGTCTTACGGGATGGATGAGATGGGGGGGGGGGCTGGGGAGCCATGGGGGTGGGTAGAGTGAAAGGGGGGGGAGAAACATGGGTGGTAGAAGAGATGGCAGGCACTGCAGGTTTTCGAGGGGAGGGGGGGCATGCTGCCTGATGGTGGCCACATTGTCCTGGAGTGGCTGGTTGCTGATAGTGGTGTGGCCTGGTGTGTGTGGACGTTAAATTGTTAATGCTTGTGTCAATTTTAGAGTTATTGTTACCCATGCGGTCTTTATTGACTATTATAATTTTAATTACGTTTAGAATCTTAAAGTATGGGGTAGAGTATTTTCAGAGAGATAAACATTTAGAGGGGCACTGTCCGATTGATGCCATTTTCAGACTTACTGACTTTTTCCAGTTCAAAGAAAAGTTCTTTCATGTTGTTATATCTTATTTCCATGATGTCATCACGTTGTCTGTCTGCAGAGTGCGGGTTTTTTTTTTAGTACTTTTTTCCGATAGAGTAGAAACATAGAAACATAGAAGATTGTGGGCAGAAAAAGACCACTGGGTCCATCTAGTCTGCCCTTTTAGTATTTTCTTTCTTATTATCTTAGGATAGATGTATGTTTATTCCAGGCGTGTTTAAATTCTGTTATTGTAGATTTACCAACCACCTCTGCTGGAAGTTTGTTCCAGGTATCTACTACTCTTTCAGTAAAATAATATTTTCTCACATTGTTTCTGATCTTTCCCCCATCTAACCTCTCGCTGTGTCCTCTTGTTCTCTGAGAAAGTTGTTATTCTTAGAGAAACATAGTGGCTTGTAGATGAGTCGCCAAAGCCCATCACACGATGCACCCCTCCTGCCCTTATCTCTTCCTCTCTTGATTATAACTTATTGATTATGTCTCTCTGCATTCCGGCACCAGTTAGACGAGGAAAGTGCTGAAGTTTTCTTCAGAGTTCAGCAAGTGTCGGCTCTTGGGCGCCCCTGCTGGCCGCTCGCAGACACGCAGCTCAGGAGACACGCTGAACTGGTTAGGCTGCTGTAACAATGTGACATTTATGAGGCTCCTCCCTGTGTACAAGTCCCGGCTGCCGGCGCTGATAGGTGGAAGTGGAGGGTGTCCCTGTTCTCCAGACTTGTGTGCACTGCAGAAAGTTACCGGAGCCCGGAGCCCCGGGGATTCTTATCACTCTTCTGCACTTTATACACTTGGACGTGGACACATCTGGGATTTACACTGGGGAGCCCGTGGGATCTAGAGCCCGGAGCCCGCTGTCTGTCCTACTGTCCTGCCGGGGGATGAGTGCAGCCCTGTGACTGGTGAGTGTCAGCTCTGAGCTCAAGACTGAGGAAATAACATGGAGAGAGCCATGGCAGGGATCACACTGCTATACACACCACCTATACACAGACATACAACACACATATCCACAGACACATGTATAACCTGCATACATACATATTACCTATACACACCACATATACACATACATACAACACACATATCCACAGACACACATGTATAACCTGCATACATACATATTACCTATACACACCACCTATACACAGACATACAACACACATATCCACAGACACACATGTATAACCTGCATACATACATATTACCTATACACACCACCTATACACAGACATACAACACACATATCCACAGACACATGTATAACCTGCATACATACATATTACCTATACACACCACATATCCACAGACACACATGTATAACCTGCATACATACATATTACCTATACACACCACATATACACATACATACAACACACATATCCACAGACACACATGTATAACCTGCATACATACATATTACCTATACACACCACACATACACAGACATACAACACACATATCCACAGACACATGTATAACCTGCATACATACATATTACCTATACACACCACATATCCACAGACACACATGTATAACCTGCATACATACATATTACCTATACACACCACATATACACAGACATACAACACACATATCCACAGACACACATGTATAACCTGCATACATACATATTACCTATACACACCACCTATACACAGACATACAACACACATATCCACAGACACATGTATAACCTGCATACATACATATTACCTATACACACCACATATCCACAGACACACATGTATAACCTGCATACATACATATTACCTATACACACCACATATACACATACATACAACACACATATCCACAGACACACATGTATAACCTGCATACATACATATTACCTATACACACCACACATACACAGACATACAACACACATATACACAGACACATGTATAACCTGCATACATACATATTACCTATACACACCACATATCCACAGACACACATGTATAACCTGCATACATACATATTACCTATACACACCACATATACACAGACACATGTATAACCTGCATACATACATATTACCTATACACACCACATATACACAGACATTCAACACACATATACACAGACACACACACATATATACATCTATTTACCTGCATACATACATATTACCTATATACACCACATATACACAGACATACACGTGCACAATATAATACACCCATATACAAAATGCTTACACAGAAACATACATATACATACCCCCCACACACACATAATAATCTACACATATAATATTTACACATATACTAACCCTATACACTGACATAGCGTACACACATATATATACACACCACACACATGTGATGTTCCTGAACGCCCTATATACAGTTGACCGTGTAACGTCTCCTTACTGTGTCATGTGAGGCTTTAGTCTTCAGTGGAGTAAATAGATAAACCTGGATACAGTTTATGCAGTGCTGATCATTCATTACATAAGAGCACATAGCAGGAATACATAGGTCACAAGTTGTTTCTGTACTTTCTCTACATGATTGTAAATTAACTTACAATATATCTAATAATATACTGCCAGTTGCTCCTTGTTAATGGAGCCTTATGGTGTGAATAAAAGTTATATCAATCGAATTGAAACAATAATCGTTCAGTGTGCATGCAGGCAATGATTGAAAAAAATGTTCGTCGATCGAGTCGCTGATCGCATCTTTTAAGCGGACCCTAAAATCATTGCTAATCGTTTGCTAAATATTCGCTAATCTTCTGGCTATGCACACCTCGTTCCTTGTCTTGCTGGGATCAGATGGAGTCTGTTATGGGCCCCTCATCCATCCACTAAGCCCAATCACTTGAGACACCACTGACATACACCAACACACATTATACACACACACTTACTGACACAGACACTTACTGACACAGACATTACTGACTGACACATACACCACTGAAACTGACACAAATTACTGCCTCACACAGACCCTACTGACATACATCACTGACTGACACAGACCTTACTGACACACATTACTGACTAACACAGACCCTACTTGCACACATTACTGACACAGATCCTACTGACACATATTAATGACTGACACAAATGACACTGACACACATTACTGGCTGACACAGACACCACTGACACAGACATTACTGACTGACACATACACCACTGAAACTGACACACATTACTGCCTCACACAGACCCTACTGACATACATCACTGACTGACACAGACCTTACTGACACACATTACTGACTAACACAGACCCTACTTGCACACATTACTGACACAGATCCTACTGACACATATTAGTGACTGACACAAATGACACTGACACACATTACTGGCTGACACAGACACCACTGACACAGACATTACTGACTGACACAGACACTACTGACAAAGACATTACTGACTGACACAGACACTACTGACACAGACACTACTGACACATATTACTGACTGACAGAGACCCTACTGACACATATTAGTGACTGACACAGACCCTACTGACATATATTAGTGACTGACGCATATGCCACTGATAATGACACACATTACTGGCTGACACAGACACTACTGACACACATTACTGACTGACACGGACCCTACTGACACACATTACTTACTGACACAGACCCTACTGACACAGACATTACTGACTGACACAGACACTACTGACACAAATGACTGACTGACACAGACGTTACTGACACACATTACTGCCTGACACACACAGACACACAGCACAGCAGACAAGACAGCTGTCTTCTCCCGCTTCCTCTCTGTTGAGCTGATCTCCATACTGTGAGATTGAGGACCTACAGGTCATGTGATTAGGTCCTTCACCCTTTTCTTTCTGTGTGCAGGTCCTGCTCCGTCTCCTGTGTCTTCTGATGTTCAGCGCTCACCCTGCACTACAGTGAGGTGGTTGAACATCAGAGCTCTGGGCCCCTATAGGTGCTTCGGGCCCCGGCACTTGCCCTGGTAAGCCCTGTGCAAACACTGGCCCTGACTTACCATTACCTGGATACCACTCACGTGAGCAGGTTGTACAGCGCATTCTAGTGTATCGATGGTCTATGCAATTTCAGTTTCACTTGTCAGTTTGCTCCTTGGTGGAGTATTTTGTCACATTTTACTTTGCTCTTTTGTGGCCTTATATGGCGCTATATATATATATATATATATATGTGTGTGTGTGTGTGTGTATGTGTGCGTGTGTGCAGTGTATAAGTGTGTGTGTTTGTGCGCAGTATAAACTCAGAGATCACTCCCCAGTTTTAATAGCATGAATGCCTTAAAATAACATTCCACTTATATTCTTGAACTAGCAGTATAATATGGCTGAGGTTACATCTGGGCGTAGTGGCAACTGCTTAAGGGGATTTAGCCAACCAATAACATGATGCCATATAGCTGGGATATGCCATTACTTTTTTATTAATAGTGGTCTCAGGGATGCCCACAGATCAGGAGAATTGAAGAAACACAGTTCTGGTAATGTACTGCAGTCAGACCTGTTCTTTAGAGCCACTTTGCAGAGGGACTATAAAACTGCTACCTTCTTATGTTCATGATTGAAGGAAGTCCTATAGGTTAGACCACTGCCAGTCATAATGATATATTAAGGAATAAGCAGCAGCATGGATGACATTATACAACAGTACTGAGCAGTGTAATGTGGCTATGAGAAGAAGAAGGCAAGTTTTCTCTTGTAAGATATATTACATAGCTTGTTTGTTTGCTTTTACTTTCGACTTTCGGCAAATTTTGACAGGTCTTATGTAGGTCTCCAACTATGTCTTTTTTTTTTTTTAAATCACGTAGTGTGAAATTAGCCTCAACGTGATCAGGGGACTCCTCTTATTACATATATGTTTTAGTTTCACAGCAGCTGCTGCTGTGAAACTACAATATTAAGTATGCCCTAACATATATGCTCTAACATATAATGATCATGATCATAATAGACGCCCGTCATTAGCAAATCTCAGACGTCTTTTTGATGGCAGTCAGCAATGACAGCCGAAAAATCCCATAGTGTGAACACTGAGGATGCGTTTACACAGGCAGATTTATCTGACAGATTTTGGAAGCCAAAACCAGTAATGGATTTGAAAAAAGGAGAAATCTCAGTCTTTCCTTTATGACCCGCTCCCTGTTTATGGTCTGTTTCTGGCTTTGGCTTCAAAAATCTGTCAGATAAATCTGCCTGTGTAAACGCACCATGAGACTATATGTTGTATGACTTGCCATTTACTTGAATGGGCATAATTTAAAACTACAATGTGTGACTATTTGTTGGGGATATTGTGGTTGTTAGGCAGTGTATCCTTAGCAACACAACTGTAAGACATGTCAAAACTGGCCTGGCACAGTGCTGACTGCAGAAAAGTGGAAAGAGCAGCACACCATGGGTCTTGTCATTCTCCCTCTCAGGCTATGATATTACTCTAAACAGATTTTTCTATAAATAGGTTTAGGTTGAGAACCTGTGTAAATGTAGAGATTTGTAATGTATTCCGTGTTACCTTACTGTCTGGAATGTTTGCCACAGGCACATACGTTTGTTTGTCATCAATAAGAGTTCTATATGATACTGCTATTTCTTCTTCGTTCCTTGTTGGTGTAGTAGAGCCAAGAGCCCTGGCGCATGCTGGTACTTGGCACCAGGCAATAATTCATAGGGAGGATATTCTTATGTCAGATGCTGTAGTAGACTTTAAAAGGGTGCTGTCATTGAAAAAACCACATGTGTAAAGTATTCCCATCTGATCAGTTGGGGCCTAACTACTGCTCAGCTTTTATTATGTAAAGTGTCCTCATAAAACGTAACCTGAACTCTAATTGGTTAGATTGGTTGGATGGACTTTCCATGATGACGGCTATTTTAACAAGGCCCTTCCGGTTCCTCCTTAAGAAATGTGGGAGTTGGAACTCTAGTCACCAGTATGAGCAGCAGCTGTTTCTTCAGCAAATGGACTCACTGTGCCTGTGTTCTGAGGAGCATAATAATACAAAGTAGTCACCAACTGGATACTCCGCTTGTTGCTAAGCAGTTTCCTAAAAATATCTAGGTGCTGCTTATCTAATTCCAGGCCTATGGCCCCCTCAGTAGTTTCCCTTTCCATTTTTTTTTTAAATATATTAAATACGAATACATTTGAGAGGCGAAATAACTATGATATGTTATTGCTTTATGGTCATTGGGGACCATTGCAAAAGAGCTCTATAGGCTGGGGTGAACTGCAGCAGAGCTGTAGGGGCTAGGGTAAATGGCAACAGAGCACTAGGGGCTGGGTTAAACAGGAACTGAGCTCTAGGGGTTGGTGTGAACAGCAACAGAGCTGTAGGGGCTAGGGTGAACTACAGCAGAGCTCTAGGGGCTGGACTGAACAACAACAGAGCTGTAGGGACTATGGTGAATAGCAACAGAGGGCAGAGCGGGGATGGGAACCTTTGGCCCTCCAGCTGTTGCAAAACTGTAGCTTTGCAACAGCTGGAGGGCCAAAGGTTCCCCATGCCTGCTCCAGGGGCTGCCTGGAGTTCCCTGCACAGTTAAAGTGACTGTACCACCAGGTCCAGGCAGAAGCACTGGAGGTGGGCCGACCCACCCTTAGTGGGAGGAAACGCCAGCCCCTCCATGACGTGACTCCATTAGAATCAATGGAACCCTATCATAGAGGGCAGGCGTTTCCTCCCACTAAGGGTGGGTCGGTTTATTCGGACCCCCACTGATTTTAATGTAATGGCATACAACAAACGCTTTATAAGATGAGAATGTTCCTTTAATAGCAATCTTTGCCATCCACCATGGGATTATCGCTATTAATAAATTAATCTGAATTATTTCTTTACTGTCTTTAGTTGTTGGTCTCTTTTCTTGCAGCATTCAGACTATGCCGCACATGACATGTTCAGGCTTTGAAATTCTATTTTATGTTGGTTTGATTGACAGTATGCTCTTTCTATTGTCTCTGCTGATGGTAGCTTGCTGTCAGTGTACCTTCGAACTGTGGAGAGCAGAATTCCCATCAGATTGGCGGTGTGTAATGTGCTCAGTACTTTCAGAGTACACTCCCATGTTCTCATGAAACGGAGTTTCTACTTATGCCATAGAAACTGCTTTGTCACAACATGCAGAGTGGCTAGGAGCCCTCCCATGAAGAAGTAGAAGAAGAAGAAGCTATGAATTGAGGCAACAACTCAGAAATCAAAATACTTCTTTACATCTTGTGATGGCGAACCCCTATAGCTTAGGGGTTTGTCATCACAAGATGTACAGGGGGTTATAGTGATCTAGACATAGTTTTATATAGCTACACTAGAAGAGTTTAGAAAAAATGTAAATTCAGTAGTTTTACAGTATGCTGGGTGTGTGTCTGGTTTCTCAAGAATTTCTCACGAGATAGATAGCTGGAGCCAGTCTGAGCTCACAGTTATAGCTCTGCTATCACAAAGCAGATTCTGTTCCCAACCATAGAGCACATGACAGTTCCTTTCCTGCTTCAAGGGGTTTTCCGGGGATTAAAAAAAAAAAAAATTCACTCTGTCCAAAATGTTAAAATACTCCTCTTATCATTCGCTGTTCTGTCTCTACACAAGTTTACCTCCCGCCCATATCTGTTTACATGCTTTAGCATTTCGAGCAGAGTGATACGTTTTTGAAGCCAAACGAGGTAAAACTCATTTTTTTTTTAACCTTTAAGTGGTTTGACCTTTAAAAAATCACACGTGTATATGTTTATGTCAAGTTGTTAAAAAATTGTATTCGACCTTCCCATTGTCCTAGCTGGCAGTGGAAGCGGGTGCTGTGTGTGAAGGGAAGTTCAAGGCCTTATATTTTTAGTTTTTTTTCTTTCTTAGCTAAAATGTTCTTTGAGCTATGTTCACACTACGTAAGTTTCTGGCCGTAGCGCATTCCGTGAATAAGCGGCCGGAGACTTACGTAGTTTGCGTATAATGGAAAGTATACGAAGTACGGCTGCACAGTTCACACTACGTACGAACTTACGTAAAAAATTAACCAGACCATTGTTTGCGGACGAAAATGCCGTAACTTACGCCCGTAGCGTAACATGCGGTCCCGTACGTAGTGGTGATTTCTTCATTTTTGCAGCTTTTTGTGCCCATCCAAAAGGTTCTGTGGGGTGTCCGGGGCTAGGCGAAGATTTCCAAGTAAAAGACCGCTGTCAGATCGCTACGTAGGGCGCTCAGGAAGCGTAAGTAGACTACGGGCGTAAGTTCGCGGTCCGTACGTAGCCGGCCGCAAGTAGCGTAAATCTCCGGCCGGACATATACGCAGTGTGAACATAGCCTAAGGGTGCGTTCACACCTACAGGATCTGCAGCAGATCTGCAGCAGATTTGATGGTGCAGATTTGATGCAGTGTTCAGTTATTTAAATGAAATCTGCTACGGATCCGCCGCGGATCCGCAGCAGAAAATCAGCTGCGGATCCGGTAAGTGTGATTGTACCCTAAAGGGGTTTTCTAAGCTAGAAACATATTGGAGCAGACAGATAGGCCCAGTCTGCCTAAAACCAAAACTGTCTAGTTTTGCCCATAACAACCAATCACAGCTCAACTTTCATTTTACTTGAGCTCATAAAGATATAAAAGCAGATCTGTGATTGGTTGCTATGGGCAACACCAGACAGTTTTGGTTTCAGGCAGGTCGATAAATCAGGCCATGGTGCTTTTTAATAAACGTCTTATGTACTCTTCTAAAAGTATGCTTTATTTGCCAGTGTACCATGAGAGTTGTAGTTTCCTGACAGAGGAAGCACAGGATGGAGGCTGCCATTTACTTTTGTTTGCTCTAATAGTGCACCATTATTAATATATAAATATATATGTATTCAAATATTTTCCTGGGGGTATCTAATGTCTCTTGCTTCTTTAGTCACAGTTCATGTCATGTTATATAAACGCATTTGGGGAATCCACTGGAAAAGCTTTATAACATCAAAAAGCCCCCATTTACCCAAGAGAGTGACCTTTTTAGCCTTCCTGGCTGCTATTCATAATGATACCTTTTAAAACTGTATAGGAAAGAGCAACAGGCTGCAAAGAAAGTATACCACACAGTATAGCTTTTGTGAACATTGTGGCCAATGGGAGACATGTGTCAGTGTAACGCTATACAGTAGCATACGTCAGTCTTCTGTCAGAGGTGTACATCGGGGAATTCTTGTAACAAATACCTCTGACATAAAATTTTGATACTGTGGACAGAGGCTTATGTCCTGTTGTGCTGTTTATCAGTAAAATCTTCAGAAGGTGTGAATGATTCTATTCAGTGTTCATGTCTGCTAGTAAAAAAGGTAGAAGGAGACCTGATCTTTAATGACATTGACATTAGCTCAGCAGGGTACTGTATATGAGGTCACATAACCAGGCAGGAAGTTGTCAGTAACTGGAGAAGTCCTCTAAATTATGTATTATCAGGCCATGTTCACATGGCGAGAGACACCGGCCGTTCCATTACACCGGCCGTTCCATGATTGATGAACATAACAAAGAGGACCATGGCACCAGCATTCCAGCACCGGTCTGTTCATCTTAAAAACAAAAAAGCAATGTACTTGTGGTACATTGGCTTTAAGATAAAAACTTGACCAAAGAATAGATCATTCACAGATGACACATTCCCTTTAAAGCCTCTGCTGCTATTAACGTCTTGTGAGATACCACAGGACATCTTCAGAGGTCTTGTGAAATCTAGGCCACAATAGTTCAAAGCTGTTTTGGCAGCATGAGGGGGCATATACAGTATTCAGCAGATGATTTTAAAGAGGCACTCCAGGTAGAGGTTAAAAAAAATGAAACTTCTGCAGAAGCATAACGCATAACTTACCTGTCGATCCCAGTTTTGAAACTACCAAAAATACATTTGTTTGGGGGGTTTTGCTCTTTTTTGTGTTTCTGTTCTTCCTGGTTTATAGTGAAAAAAAATAAAATAAAAAACAGGGTACTTCTTACTCAGCGCTGCCCAAGGAAAACATCCAAGAGTTGCCAGATAGAATAAAGATGCAATTTATTCATAAAAAGCATGGTTTGGCATTTTCCAGAATGCAATGCTTTCCCTCATGTGATCATCACAGCCCCACCCATTACAATCAGTAAAATTAGTGCAGCAGCTTCTTCTGGCCGGTCAGAGATGGTGAATCAGTCGGGATTGGGGGATCCAGCCAAGTCTCCTGTGACATTACGCCCTGCCCCCTGTCTGCATCATCACCAAACACACACATTGTGAGACAGAGACATGGAAGATTTGTCTCCTGGGGGGGATAGCAGAAGGAGCAGGAGACAATGTGAATTGGCACAGGGGCCATTTTTTTTTTTCACTTCCTGGATTTCTATCAGCTACCAGTGTGGCAGAACTGTACAGATACAGTAATACATTGTATAGACACATCTATATAACTTTTAATGTACTTTTAATAGAAAACAATTTTTTCTTATCCAGAGTTCCCCTTTAATGTTATGGCTGATCAGTGTATGTGCCTGGGTGGGTGACTGTCTGTTGATTTCATACACTAATAATACATTGATTACAGATGTCATATACAAAAAAAGAGGGGAATTAGAGGATAATGAAGTAATATGTTCTTACATTTGTGTGTAGGTGCACAGACAGAGTAACTCAGATGACATTTTGTCTCTGCATTCCCCAATCTGTCTTCATTTATAGAGACTGGAGTAGAGTTGATCCATTTTCAGGTGTGGCCTCGACAAATATTTCCTGAATGGATCAGTCTACTGAGTGGGAAGATCAACTGTATGATCTAATCCTATCTACATTTATTTATTTTGCCCTGGAGAGTTCATAGATATGGACTTGTTCCTGCAGATCTTAAATAACTGTGCTGAAAGAAATAATTTAAATATATGGTAAACCTAAAAAGACATATTAGCATTGTTTACAGTGATTCCTGTTCACAAAATGTGTTCCATTTCATAAGACATGGGGCAACCATCAATCAAACAGGCAATGGTGCAAGTGTCAGACCACATGAATGATTATTTATGCAGCCATGGCTTAAAGGGGTTTTTCACCAAATGTTTTTTTTTATACTAATTAACTGGTGCCAGAAAGTGCCAGAGATTTGTAATTTACTTCTATTTTAAAATCTCAAGTCTTTCAGTACTTATCAACTACTGTATGTCCTGCAGGAAGTGGTGTATTCGTTCCAGTCTGACACAGTGTTCTCTGCTGCCACCTCTGTCCATGTCAGGAACTGTCCAGAACAGCAGCAAATCCCCATAGAAAACCTCTTCTACTCTGGACAGCTCCTGACATGGACAGAGGTGGCAGCAGAGAGCAATGTGTCACACTGGACAATGTGTCACACTTTATTAATAGAAATACATTGCAAATCTATATAACTTGATTTGAAAGAAAACATTTTTGGTGCACAACCCCTTTAATCATTCAGCTTTGTAAAAAACTCAGAATCAGGTGCCAGTCTCCTAAATAGAAACTTGTGCTGGGCATGGATCTGCGCCTGTAAAATGTACCTTGTCTTCATATGTAATATTGTAAATGAGCTGACACATAGGCTGTTTTATTTGTTCCTTGGAGGAAGCTTGCTGTAGCACAAACCTTCCTCCTCTGCAAAGGAGGTGCTAAAGAATCAGTGTAAGCAGTAGGTAATAGCCGAGCACTTACAAGGGTTTGGACCCTCAGCATTAGGTTCACTGTAGGTAACCATATATTTATTGACACCAGCAGTGCCCTCAGCAAATTGAATAGGACTTTAGAGGAAGAGCGAGGTTACCGTTATTTCAATAATCCATGCATAGGAAAGTATTGCAACATTTTTAAACTCAGTAGTCTTAAAGCATTCTGGGAACTAAGCAAAATTCTACCTTACTCAGGAACAAACGTAGTGATGGCAAAGCATGGATAAGCACCTCCTCTATAACTATAAGCCCTACTCCTTCTAATGCCCCAGGGGAAGAGAGAGAGAATCAAAGGAAAGAACGACCCGATTCTCTGCCAGATTTCTGAATGGCTGTTTGTTTCAGCGCTTTACAGACATCTTTTACAGACTGACAAATAGTCGTTTTCCTTATGTTTTTATTTTCATTCATTTTAACTTTCATTTCTCTTTTCCGATATTTTTGTATTGAGATTAAATGCTGTATTTGTCCCGTTTTACTACAAAAAGTAAAATATTAAGTGATCTTTGGAAGGATCAGTAAATAAATGTGAATGTTAAAGGGGTTAAATGTGGCTTAAATAAGTATATGTAGTGCTAGCATTGTAATAGAAGTGGTGTCAGGATTGATATGCCTACTCTCTGGAAGATTTTGTGCGGTGTAGTGAACCCTTCTCTCTAAAAACACCTCTTTGAGAAGACCACTCGTAAGGCCCTATTACACGGAACAATTATCGTCCGTTACAACCGATAATCGTCCTGTGTAATAGAACACAACGATCAGCCGACATGAACGATGTCAGTTGATCGTTGTAGTCGTTTGTCTTTCAACATGTTGAAAGACAAATGACTCATATAGCAGCGATTTGCTACCATCGATCCGTGGAATAGGAGCGGCGGCAGCATACTGCTTCTATATGCTATGGGCTGCCCGGGCGATCAAGCGATCACCCGGGCAGCCCCCCTGCACCTCTCCACGGATCCCCGGCTGTCACCCGCTCGCTGCCGCTGCGTGCAATAGCGCGGGCAGCGAGCGGGGAACAAGGAGCAAACGAGGGCTGTCATTTGCTCTTCTATGTCGCCCCGTGTAATAGGGGCTTTATCCAGTCCACTTTTTATGTGATAGATTCTGAATATTATGCATTATGACCATCTTTTTTCAGAAGACTGTAACCATGTCTGTACCCATAGATAGCTGATAATGTATCCATATTTATATCCATAGATAGCTAATAATGTTTTCATCCATAGACCCATCTGTACTGAGAAGAGAGTCTTACATTAGTTACAGGATCACGTGTGAATACTTGTTACTATTGCTTGTTGCTCGGTGATCTTCAGACAATAGGATGGTGACAGTATCTCTTCTAGATGTAATAGTAATCATTTCTATTGAATGCTTCCATTGATCACCACTATAATTAGTACTTAGCAGCTTTGTTGTTAAACAAACAGATTACGTAGATTCACATTTGCATGTCAGATAATCTCTTTACCTTCCTAAAGTGTGCAGAGAATGAATGGGATTTCACTAGGAAGCAGTAAAACCCTTTCATTAGCAGGTAGACTTTCAAGGCATTATATTGGTTCTGCAGCCAACGAAGCCAAGGAGATGAGTTCAATTCTGTCCAATTCTTAGGGTCTAGTTACACAGAAGGATTATCTGACAGATTATCTGACAAATATTTGAAGCCAAAGTCAGAAGCAGACTATAAACAGAGATGAGGTCACAAGGGAAAGCCTGAGATTTCTCCTCTTTTCAAATCCATTCCTGGCTTTGGCTTCAAATCTTTGGCAGATAATCTGTCAAACAATCTTACTGGGTAAATGGACCCTTAGGGAGGCATTTATTAAGTCCGTCGTTTTTTACGCCGGACGTAAAAATGCCCCCGCAGCTCCGGCGCTACGGAGATTTATGTAGAGGCGGACTGCCTCTACATAAATCCCGTGCACGCCGTTGCGCACCGCCGAAAACCTACGCCAGCTGAGGACTGGAGTAGGTTTTCGGCGTACATTTTGGCGGAACGGATGATAAATCCGCGCCCTCCGTTCCGCCTACTCCCCGCCCCTTTTCCGCCCCCTTTCCGCCCCCTTGCGTACTCGGCGGAAAGTGCCGATTTGCGAATATTTTATTCGCAAATCCGCCATTTTTGCTTAAAAAAAGACGCAAATCGGCACTTTCCGCCGAAAATCATCCATTCGCCGGATGATACATGTGGCCCTTAGTGTAAATGGAGACCAGGCAGCCTTAAAAATAAATCAAAAAGGCAGTTAAATAAATCTGTTGCTTTAGTCTTTGTAGAACAGAGGGTAAATTGCGGCCAACCAGCTGTTTCAAAACTAAAATTCCCATTGTACTTGCATAGCCTGTCAGGAATAGTAGTGGTGCTACAGCTAGAAGACCAGCTATTAGTTGGCTTAAACTACACCAGAATCATGTGCCAGAATTCTGGTTCCATTTTGGGACATGGTGAGCCTTTTCAGCCACCCCCGTTTTACCTGAACAAAGGCTGTTTACTGAAGCCATGCTCCCTTTTACTGAAGCCATATGCCATAAGTATGCTTCCTATTACTGAAGCCATACGCCATAAGTATGCTCCCTTTTACTGAAGCCATGTGGCACAAAATGCACCTGAAACATATAATGAAAGAGGTGCACAGTAAGTAATACAGCTTTTTGTTGCAAATTTTCAATAGTAAATCTGTGAAGCGAAGGACTAACAAGTAAAAAAAAAAAATTTAAAGATGGCCATGCGCTGTTTGGCTGTCAGTTATCTCTCCCAGAGATACACAAGAATGTTCAGCATAACAGAACGTTCTTGTGTCCACTATTTGTAAAGGGGGACTGCTCTGGCAGCGGCCTATCTGGCCTCTCTAAAAACAAAGGGGCAAGACAGGGATTTTCCCCTATTTATAAATTTCCTGTAGGAATAACAGAGGAATAGCACAATTTATAGTTTTAGAAAGAAAGCTGCAAAATCCTTGTTTTATGGAATAAAATACATGGTAAAAAACACATCTAGTTTTAAAGTAAAAAGTGCAGTGAAAATATTTTACAGGAGCAACACATTAAGTGTTTTTTTCCCCCGCACTTACTACTGCATCAAGGCTTCACTTCCTGGATAAAATGGTGATGTCACGACCTGACTCCCAGAGCTGTGCGGGCTGTGGCTGCTGGAGAGGATGATGGCAGGGGGACACTGAGGGACACAGGGCACTGGAGGGACATTGAGCATCCCTCTGCCATCATCCTCTCCAGCAGCCACAGCCCGCAGAGCTCTGGGAGTCAGGTCGTGACATCACCATTTTATCCAGGAAGTGAGGCCTTGATGCAGTAGTAAGTGCAGGGAAAAAAGAACTTTATAAGCATTTCCCATAATAAGTGTATATTGGTGATTTGTATAACTTTTGGGGGCAATATGATACTTTATTAAAAATTTTTGTCCGACTTCTTTAAAGGCTCTGTTCACATCTATATTCAAGGCTGTCATACAGGTTCTGTCAGATCAGCTTGGAAGAATATCTGCAGTGCTATCTTTCTTGCTAACATGACATACACGATGATGGTTCAGTCAGATGATGAATCTGGCACTGTGTTGTGCTTTTTATTTTGAGTGGAAGCCCCAATGCAATGTATATGTGAACAGACCCTAAAGCTGAGTTCACACCAGCGTCATATTTCCCATAATAAAGCCCCATCATTTGAGCAAAACAATGAAAAAAACCCTATCTGCCTGATCTACCCCATCAATCCAAATGGGCCTGATGGGTTTTTAGCATGTTGTCTGGTATTTTATTGGACAAAATAGTGCAGCGGTACTCTGCTACTTTGTCTAGTATCATTGATGGAACCTACTAGAGAGGCGCGCAGCAGAGCCTGTAATACAGGTGTGAAGACAGGTGATGGTGATGATGATGATTATTATTATTATTATTATTATTATGTCGGCTTTGATACAAAATCTGACTAGTTTCTAGAAGGCATGTATGTACATATCTCTCTGTACACGTATGTGCCCCTCACCCCAATTCTCAAGCAGTTGATATCCATGCTCAGGGGCAGAATTATAATAGTGTATATGTATAAGTTTCATCTCCTGCTCTACTTTTCATTAAATACTATTAAAATAATTATTATAATTAGGTTATAATTATACCAATAATTATAATTATTTTTTCTTCTTGTTTCTTATATAATGTCAACATATTACACTGTGTTCCAGTTTAATAGAATTACACTTTGTTGTTTTTATTTTTTTACAGAATAAAAAATTAGAAGATGATATATGCAAAGACAATTGCAACCTTTAGAAAAGGATTGGGAAATGATAATGATCATGTACTACAGAACAATCCTTAATTGTACAAGCTGCACAGATTTATTGTTGGCTCCATTCATGAGAAAGTATGATGTGTAATAGTTGGCCACACCTCATATACACGTGAATAACGAAAGTTATCAGGCTGGGATCTGATTTTCCTAAATACAGATAATTTGTGAAATGTGTTCTTTTCACCTATAAGAAACCCCTGTGCCCATGTACTATGCCGGTGGAGTCTGTGCAGGTTCAAGCCTGTTGGAATTGGAAAGAATTATCTTAAAGCAGGTTCCTCTGAAACAACAACAATCTAGACAGGAAAACAAGTTCTTCCTCTGACTTTGATCTCTGCTCCCTACTTCCTGGTCTCTGCGTCCTTGTAACCTAATGCATCACTGCAAGACGTGGAAAGTACATTTCAGTAGCTCAGTTGTGGAGCTGCAAGAGGTCAGCCATGGAAAATATAGTAAAAATAAATATAGTCATGGTTGTTTGAGGCCTGCTGTTCCTTAGAATGACTCGAATGTCAGTTTCCTATTTTAACATATCAGCCTTGGATATGCAAATGCTACTGAATACATTTTTCTACTTTACGCCATTGAATATTTATTAGGTTAGACAAGTTTATTTAGAAAAAATATAACTATAGTAATAATAATTAAAATAGAAACAAATAGTGATAATAATAAATATTTATTATAATAATAATTACATTTAGAGTTATATTTCAGAATATTTGTTTTAATTTCCTTGTTTTTCTACTTCTTTTTATTGACAAACCTTTTCTTTATAAGTGTTATTCCGAGATTAAAACAGAATATAACATAAGTATCTGACTGGTGGGAGTCCTATGTTGCCTGAGTGAATGAAGCAGCACCATGCATACTCAGTCGGCATTCTGTTTTCTGCCAACAGTAACTTAGCATAACATTCGAGGGGACATTTATTAAGTCCAGTGTTTTTTGCACCCGACTTAAAAGTGTCCCCACAGCTCCCATAGAACAGAGATGTATGTAGAGGAAAATGGCCAGATTCAAATATTTATTCGCAAAACGTCCATTTGCGAATACATTTATTTGCATCTGGACATTTTCCGACAAGAATACGCCTTTTTACCATGATAAATGTCCCACTTGGTATCTATAGAAATCCCATAGACAGTGACAGGAGTTTTTGGTTATTGATGTACATCTCGCAGCAGGACAAAAGGATCTTGAAATCCAACATGTCAGATCCTTTATTCCAACATCTGCTAGACCTTGTCTGTGTTAATGTAATGTGTATTGGCAGCCTAAGAATTATAACTTCAGTAGCAGACAACTGTAGCTGCAATATCGTGTTCTCTGTAAGAAGAGCAGCTCCAAAGCCCAGTAAGTTACAAGTAAATAAGGGCTTTTCTAGGTACACCTGAGAAGGCACATGCTATAGGAAACCACTTCCTTTCAGTCCATGCGGCTGACATCAAGTAAAAGCTGTCAGCAAGTGAAAACATGGAAAAGGTGTGGAAGGTGAAACCTCTAACTTAAATGGAATTCTTGTGCTGATGTAGTTCTTCTTTAGAGAAGCTGTTGGACTCAATATAAGGGGATAGATTTCATCTATACACTGGCTGCTGGCTTCACTACAATGGGACAGGAGATTTGTTCTTTATAGAGGCTGCTGACCTCTTTATAATGGGACAGGACATTTCTTCTGTACAGAGGCTGTTGGCCTTACTATAATGGGCTAGGATATTTCTTCTGTACAGAGGCTGCTGGTCTCACTATAATGGGATGGGACATTGCTTCTGTATAGAGGCTGGGGGCATCAATATAATGGGATAGGATATTTCTTCTGTATAGAGGCTGCTGGCCTCACTATAATGAGATGGGACATTGCTTCTGTACAGTGGCTGCTGGCCTCACTATAATGGGGCAGGACATTGCTTCTGTACAGTGGCTGGTGGCCTCACTATAATGGGCAGGACATTGCTTCTGTATAGAGGCTTCTGGCCTCACTATAATGGGATAGGATATTTCTTCTGTATAGAGGCTGCTGACCTCACTATAATGGGGCAGGACATTGCTTCTGTATAGAGGCTTCTGGCCTCACTATAATGGGGCAGGATATTTCTTCTGTACAGAGGCTGCTGGCCTCACTATAATGGGGCAGGATATTTCTTCTGTATAGAGGCTGCTGGCCTCACTGTAATGGGGCAGGACATTTCTTCTGTACAGAGGCTGCTGGTCTCACTATAATGGGACAGGAGATTTCTTCTGTATAGAGGCTGCTGGCCTCACTATAATGGGCAGGACATTGCTTCTGTATAGAGGCTTCTGGCCTCACTATAATGGGATAGGATATTTCTTCTGTATAGAGGCTGCTGGCCTCACTATAATGGGCAGGAAATTTCTTCTGTACAGAGGCTGCTGGCCTCACTATAATGGGGTAGGACATTGCTTCTGTATAGAGGCTGCTGGCCTCACTATAATGGGACGGGACATTGCTTCTGTATAGAGGCTGGTGGCCTCACTATAATGGGCAGGACATTGCTTCTGTACAGAGGCTTCTGGCCTCACTATAATGGGGCAGGGCATTTCTTCTGTATAGAGGCTGCTGGCCTCACTATAATGGGCAGGACATTGCTTCTGTATAGAGGCTTCTGGCCTCACTATAATGGGATAGGATATATCTTCTGTATAGAGGCTGCTGGCCTCACTATAATGGGCAGGAAATTTCTTCTGTATAGAGGCTTCTGGCCTCACTATAATGGGATAGGATATTTCTTCTGTATAGAGGCTGCTGGCCTTACTATAATGGGGCAGGACATTTCTTCTGTACAGAGGCTGCTGGTCTCACTATAATGGGATGGGACATTGCTTCTGTATAGAGGCTGGTGGCCTCACTATAATGGGATAGGATATTTCTTCTGTATAGAGGCTGCTGGCCTTACTATAATGGGGCAGGACATTGCTTCTGTACAGAGGCTGCTGGTCTCACTATAATGGGATGGGACATTGCTTCTGTACAGTGGCTGCTGGCCTCACTATAATGGGCAGGACATTGCTTCTGTATAGAGGCTTCTGGCCTCACTATAATGGGATAGGATATTTCTTCTGTATAGAGGCTGCTGGCCTCACTATAATGGGGCAGGACATTTCTTCTGTACAGAGGCTTCTGGCCTCACTATAATGGGGCAGGACATTGATTCTGTACAGAGGCTGCTGGCCTCACTATAATGGGGCAGGACATTGCTTCTGTACAGAGGCTTCTGGCCTCACTATAATGGGGCAGGACATTGATTCTGTACAGAGGCTGCTGGCCTCACTATAATGGGGCAGGACATTGCTTCTGTACAGAGGCTGCTGGCCTCACTATAATGGGGCAGGATATTTCTTCTGTATAGAGGCTGCTGGCCTCACTATAATGGGGCAGGATATTTCTTCTGTATAGAGGCTTCTGGCCTCACTATAATGGGGCAGGACATTGCCTCTGTACAGAGGCTGCTGGCCTCACTATAATGGGGAAGGACATTGCTTCTGTATAGAGGCTGCTTGCCTCACTATAATGGGGCAGGATATTTCTTCTGTATAGAGGCTGCTGGCCTCACTATAATGGGGCAGGACATTGCTTCTGTATAGAGGCTGGTGGCCTCACTATAATGGGGAAGGACATTTCTTCTGTACAGTGGCTGGTGGCCTCACTATAATGGGCAGAACATTGCTTCTGTATAGAGGCTTCTGGCCTCACTATAATGGGATAGGATATTTCTTCTGTATAGAGGCTGCTGGCCTCACTATAATGGGCAGGACATTTCTTCTGTATAGAGGCTGTTGGCCTCACTATAATGGGCAGGACATTGCTTCTGTATAGAGGCTGCTGGCCTCACTATAATGGGCAGGACATTGCTTCTGTACAGAGGATGCTGGCCTCACTATAATGGGCAGGACATTGCTTCTGTACAGAGGCTGCTGGCCTCACTATAATGGGCAGGACATTGCTTCTGTACAGAGGCTGCTGGCCTCACTATAATGGGGCAGGACATTGCTTCTGTACAGAGGCTGCTGGCCTTATTATCATGGGATAGGTTACTTTTGGCAGCATTACACTTGCTACTATAAACCGGATTCTCATCTTATTACAGAGCAAGACATATATTGTGTCTGCCTACTCAGGACTGGAGAGGCTGTCAGAAGATCTGTTTCCTCTCAGCAATGAATCGGGACTGCTTTGTTAGACTTGCAGTTAATTCCGGTGTAATTCACGTCTGTTGGCAGTGGATCTGCTTATTATCCTTTCCTGGCATGTTCTTACCGCTGCAGAGAAAGACAGAAATAACAGGTTTGGAGAGAAAGTGGAGAAGTTTAGCCAGCTTGTTTAAAAAAATGCTTTGTAGTGAGTTAAAGAATAAACCATTATGTTAGTTGGCTGGAAAACACTGTCACATTTTAACTTAATACCACCAACAGACTTTCTATGTAAAAACCTTAGTACATTGGCTGATTTTGCACTAATACTAAATAGAGCTGGTTTTCAGTTTATATATACACTTCAAGTCCGCCCATTATTATGCACTCAGTATCCCATAATGACAAAGTGAAAGGAGTATTTTGGATAATAAAAATATTGATAAAATACATTATTTTAATAAAGTTATATTACTTTGTATTTTTGTACATATTCACTTCTGTTGACTGGCTGCATTAAGGAACGACAAGGCCCCTAATCCTAATCTAAGGCTTATTTTGTACCAAGGCAGATAGTCTTGTTTGCCTCTTTTTTCTTTTTTTGTAAATATATACTTTGACATGAATATTGTTAATATTGTGAATAAATTGCTACACATTTATTCACTAAATAACACACATTACAAAGTTATACAACTTTGTAATGTGTGTTATTTAAGTGAATTGCCCCCTTCTTCGTGTTCCCCCGACCCCCGGAAGTGTGGTGCATTATACTCTCCGAATTACTGTCGACCCCGGCCGCCATCTTGGGACAATGATGTAATGTTCAGGAGGCTGTCCAGACCGCTCCATCCCTCCCTCATGCTGTCCCCCCTGTGGCGCGTCATCAGCTGCTCAGCCGCGATTGGCTGAGCATGGGTATGCTTAGCCAGTCTCAGCTGATGATGCAGCAGAGGGGGGCCGGCATGTGGTCCGGCCGGGCCTCCTGAAGATGACTTCATTGACCCAAGATGGCGGCCGGGGTCGACAGTAATTCGGTGAGTATAATGCACCACACTTCCGGGGGTGGGAGGAACACAGGGAAGGGGGCCATTCACTTAAATACAACACATTACAAAGTGTAACAACAAGAAAATTTATTTTCTTATTAAAAAGTCCAGAAACATAAAAATATATTAACAAAAAAATAAATGAGTAAATAATAATTATTATTATTTCTAGATAGACTTGATACATTACGCTCTGAAGAGCGATCCACTAAGCTTTTCTTTCATAAGTGGAGAAAATACATTTCCAAAATCTTACCTGAAGATGAAAGAATATCTATCATGAAACAATTCCGCTACACGGAATGGTACTGCAAGGAGGACCTGAAGGGCACTCTTGGGAATCTTAAATTATCCGGATAGAGAAGAGGGATGATTGGCTGAACCCCTGATATCGCATTTACAAAGTGCTAATTTTTATCTGATAATATGTCTACTGGAGCATTTTTGTTTGCTTTGTTGCAATTGTCTTTGAGGTGACTGTTATTGCACTACTTTTCTTGTCTTCCTTTTTTCACCTCTCCAAAAATGTTGTAATTCCCGGCATATATGTAAGGGCTGAGATGTACCTATTGTATGTGTACACTTGTTTTTTTCTTTCACTACATATCATCTTGGACCTACGGGTCACTTTTGCTTAAGACTAAACACCTATAAACCCATCCGGTGTGAATGTAAAAGAAATATTGAAAATTCACTGATATATACAAAAGACTTTATTGAGAATCATCGCAACAATAAAAAGGAAAAGGGAAAAAGGAAAATAAAAACAAAGACCTGGGAGGTGGGAGACCATACAGGAGGACAGGTATATGTTACAATTAAAGTGCAAGTGCAGATATTAGGTACAGATAATATAGCTCATTACAGTCAGGTTGTAAACAGTATTATAAAGTGCAAGTACTAAAATATATACCAAACCACAGGCTGCATAGCTAAATCTACCCAAAATGTTAGCAAGTGCACATAAACAAGGTTACCCGGGAATACAATTCCCAAAGCCTCAGGCCTCCCACCTCACACTCCTCAAACGTTGTTTCGCTATTGGCTTCTTCAGGGAGTCCACTTTTGCTTAAGAGCCTGGAAAACCGGGATACAGCCACAGCCATAGGCTGTATCCCAGTTTTCCAGGCGGTCTTCCCGCTGTATCCACCCGCTGCACGAAGACAGCGGGAATCATTGCCGAGAGTCCGGGTTCGTACAAACCCGGACCTCGGCAGGTTCGGACCATCCCTAGTTCTGAGCTTTTGTATTTTCTGTCATGCCTGGTGATGATAATAAAAAAATTTTGAAAAAAAAAATAATCATAATAATAAAGAGGAGGGGAGAGGAGGACATTGAGGGTCAGGGTGGAGCATAGGACAGAAACAAAACCCTTTGTTAATAAGGCAGAGGGAAACCCTACAATCCCCTTAAGGGTGCTATTCAAAATTAGGTTAACCATTGCAATAACAAAGCGGTTCCTTTGTAGTCAGTCGGACACTTATTGTTAAGCCCCTACTACATGGGGTGATGTGGAGAGCAAGCAAGCGCCAAACTGTCAGGTCGCCCCTTGCTGCTCCTTGTTCCCCCGCCTGATTCTGGCGTTGTTACATGGATCGACAACGATCGAGGACAAGGGGGGTGTTGCAGATCGTCAGATTGTCTGGGCAGCCCATAGGAGCGACGACAGCAGATTGTTAGCGTTTCAGCCTGTTGAAAGACAACAATCAGCTAACATTGTGCATGTCAGCTGATCATTGTTTTCTATTACACAAAGCGATTATTGGCCATAAAGGCCGATATTGCCCGGATACGGCTGATAATCGCTCCGTGTATTAGGGCCTTTAAACAATGAATGAATGCCTCTCCCAAATAAGAATTCCGGCTTCTAGTCATATCATCTGTTCATAGATTGGAATGGCACTGGCCAATCCCAGCTCCAGGTAGCCCAGTCTGGTATGGTTTAACTGAGTTAGGATAGGAACTAAACCTTTGGTTTTGTTTTTTTACAGACATCTGAAAAATGTCTTATTACAATTAAAATGGCCGTTACAGTGGTACAATAGTGACTACATCTCCACTCTCTACAATAAGTGAAAATTGGTTCGTAAATGTGATATTGCTATAAAGGATGCCTCTTCTTGGGACCTATTCCTCTTAGGTGGTATGTCAGATACATCTGGTGGTGGTGGGTGGGTGGGGGGTAACTATATTACACAGGTTGTGATATAAGATACAAATGCAGTGAAGTTGCTATAGCTAGCTTATTTTCTGAATAGTTATTGTATTACTACAGTGGCCACCTGCCTCCTATGAGCAAAGTCCACAAACTGTTTTGCATGTCAGCAGCAATGGTTGAAGTAACCAGATCTGTTTTGGGAAAAAGAATGTGCAGTATTTTATGTCTAGAGGATAATATTACCACTCAATATTTATAGTGGTACAGCAAATTATAACCTCCATTCACTGTTATGAAGGCAAACAACATACAACCTGAAGCCGGTGTGCACTAATGAGAAGCAGCCTGATGAAACTGCCTGTATCTGCCAGTCTCATTTCTTACATCACTGTGGAGAAATGAACAAGAAAAGACATTTTAAGTGATTGAATAGACACAAAGCCAGTGTTCTCAAAGACACAAGCCTCACCTGTTAAATCCTTCGCCACTCCAGTGCTGGTGCTCCTGTGGTCCCCCATTGGTGATATACATGGTACATGGCATGTGACCAAAGCCTGAAGAGGGGGCAGATGCACTGTGGACAGGGAGACAGTCCCTAATATTGTACAATTATTGGGGTTATTGCTTTTGGCTGAGCCACCTGGTCCATCTAGTCTGGTCTTATATCATTTGATTTTTTATTATCATAGAATAGATATATACAGATATATACATCTGCTAGACGTTTGTTCCAAGCATCTACTACTACTAGAAGTGTTAGTCAGGGCTGTGGAGTCCGTAAGTCGCAGCTCCGACTCCAACTCCGAGTCCCAACTCCTGAATTTTATCAGGACCAACTCCAACTCCGACTCCTGAGTTTTATCAGGACCGACTCTGACTCCCGACTCCTGCTCCTTCATAAATGGCCAGTCATATACCTGGGTAGTTATTTATCACACTGGCTCAGCAGCTTCTCCCTAATGTCCTACATGATCCTGGGGTGACTTCTGAGGGAATAAGGAAAGATATAAAGCAGCTTCTCCTGTGTGTGAAGTGGATGCAGCCAGTCTCCAGCCTCCATGTCCTGAACTCCATGCCTCCATGTCCTGAACTCACAACTTGACTAGATGGAGCAGGTGATGTTTTTCTGCTGACAGTCTTCTATGTTTCTAACTAAACATTCACCATACACACAGAAACACTGCTAACACTGCCAGATCCCTGTGATATAGAGGTCAGCCATGGTGATATACAGGGGGTCACACATAGTGATATAGAGGTCACACAGTGATATAGAAGGTCACTGTGGGGGCACACAATAGCACGCACACACACACAGCCTGCTGCAGCCATAGCATATAGACACACACACACACACACACACAGCCTGCTGCAGCTATAGCATACACACACACAGCCTGCTGTAGTCATAGCACACACACAGCCTACTGCAGCCATAGCACACACACACACACACAGCTGCAGCTATAACACACAATCTTCTCACAGAGAGAAAACACCACACTAAGACAGAGGTTACAGCTACACTACTTATGTCTTCTCCTGCTCCTCTATATTACACAGGATATCTCCATATTATACTGCTGCTCATATACAATCATCCAGCATCCAGGAAGAGAACAGAACAGATCTCCCCCCCACACACAATGGACTCTTCCAGCTCAGAAACAAACTGTTAAATAGTGACTGACAACTTTTCCATGACCACCCTTATGTAATAAGGCCAGTGTCCTATTACTGATATATTCCCCGACCACCCTTATTTAATAGGGTCAGTGTTCTATTACTGATATATTCCCCGACCACCCTTATGTAATAGGGCCAGTGTCCTATTACTGATATATTCCCCGACCACCCTTATGTAATAGGGCCAGTGTCCTATTACTGATATATTCCCCGACCACCCTTATGTAATAGGGCCAGTGTCCTATTACTGATATATTCCCTGACCCCCCTTATGTAATAGAGCCAGTGTCCTATTACTGATATATTCCCTGACCACCCTTATGTAATAGGGCCAGTGTCCTATTATGTGAAAATCTGACTGGCTTAAAGGGGTTATCAGTTGTAATTCCTATGGGGTGTCCAGCAGGGGGCGCTCTATATATAGAAGTCTATGGGACTGTATTGTATATGCAACTGTATGTAATGTATCACAGGGATACAGGGCAGAGAGGGACCAGGCTCACACTGGGAAAGAGGGAGATAGATGGCACCGAGCAGGGAGGCAGAGAGATGTCCGTACAACTAACTAAATCCCCCTTCCCTCCCTGCTTGGTGTGTGGGACACATACACACAGTACTACTCCTCCCCTTAAAGGGGAACTCCTGATAGGAAAAACTTGTTTTCTATTTAAAGAACATTAAAAATTAAATATATGTGTTTATACAATGTATAACCGTATCTGTACGGTTCTGCTACACTGGTAGCTGATAGAAATCGAGGAAGTGAAGAAAAATGGCCCCTGTGCCAATCCACATTGTCTCCTGCTCCTTCTGCTATCCCCCTTAGAAAACAAATATTCCATGCCTCTGTCTCACATTGTGTGTTTGCTGAGAACAGGCTGATGATGCAGACAGGGGGCAGGGCATGATGTCCCAGGAGGCTTGGCTGGATCCCCCAATCCCCTGAGTGATTCACCATCTCACACTGGCCAGAAGCAGGTGTTGCGCTGATTTCTCTAATTGTGCAGAAGTGTGCAGTGAAATTAGGGCTGTGTTCACACATGTTGGAGTGTCATTGCAGTACTGCAGCGTATTCACAAAAATGATGCAGTGACACAAGTAAATTATGCTAAACGGCAGAGAGGATCAGAGCCTTATTGTGGGGCTCAACTTCAGATGCTTGATCATAATATGTGCGTGGAAATGAAAAGAAAAAAAAATTCAAAAAGTTCTTTACTTTATTCCACTATCAGTGTTACAGGCAGAGAGTACAGCGTGCTGTGTGGTGTTACAGGTAGAGAATACAGTGTGCTGTGTGGTGTTACAGGTAGAGAATACAGTGTGCTGTGTGGTGTTACAGGTAGAGAATACAGTGTGCTGTGTGGTGTTACAGGTAGAGAATACAGCGCTGTGTAGTGTTACAGATAGAGAATACAGGGTGCTGTGTGGTGTTACAGGTAGAGAATACAGTGTGCTGTGTGGTGGTACAGGTAGAGAATACAGTGCTGTGTGGTGTTACAGGTAGAGAATACAGTGCGCTGTGTGGTATTACAGGTAGAGAATACAGTGTACTGTGTGGTGTTACAGGTAGAGAATACAGTGCTATGTGGTGTTACAGGTAGAGAATACAGTGCACTATGTGGTGTTACAGGTAGAGAATACAGTGTACTGTGTGGTGTTACAGGTAGAGAATACAGCGTGCTGTGTGGTGTTACACGTAGAGAATACAGCTCTGTGGTGTTTCAGGTAGAGAATACAGTGCTGTGTGGTGTTACAGGTAGAGAATACAGGGTGCTGTGTGGTGTTACAGGTAGAGAATACAGCGTGCTTTGTGGTGTTACAGGTAGAGAATATAGCGTGCTGTGTGGTGGTACAGGTAGAGAATACAGCGTGCTGTGTGGTGTTACAGGTAGAGAATACAGTGCTGTGTGGTGTTACAGGTAGAGAATACAGCGTACTGTGTGGTGTTACAGGTAGAGTATACAGCGTGCTGTGTGGTGTTACAGGTAGAGAATACAGCTCTGTGTGGTGTTACAGGTAGAGAATACATCGTGCTGTGTGGTGTTACAGGTAGAGAATACAGTGCTGTGTGGTGTTTCAGGTAGAGAATACAGTGTACTGTGTGGTGTTACAGGTAGAGAATACAGTGTGCTGTGTGGTGTTACAGGTAGAGAATACAGCTCTGTGTGGTGTTACAGGTAGAGAATACAGTGATGTGTGGTGTTACAGGTAGAGAATACAGGGTGCTGTGTGGTGTTACAGGTAGAGAATACAGCGTGCTTTGTGGTGTTATAGGTAGAGAATACAGTGTGCTGTGTGGTGTTACAGGTAGAGAATACAGTGTGCTGTGTGGTGTTACAGGTAGAGAATACAGCTCTGTGTGGTGTTACAGGTAGAGAATACAGCGTGCTGTGTGGTGTTACAGGTAGAGAATACAGTGCTGTGTGGTGTTTCAGGTAGAGAATACAGTGTACTGTGTGGTGTTACAGGTAGAGAATACAGCGTGCTGTGTGGTGTTACAGGTAGAGAATACAGCTCTGTGTGGTGTTACAGGTAGAGAATACAGCGTGCTGTGTGGTGTTACAGGTAGAGAATACAGCGTGCTGTGTGGTGTTACAGGTAGAGAATACAGTGCTGTGTGGTGTTACAGGTAGAGAATACAGTGCTGTGTGGTGTTACAGGTAGAGAATACAGGGTGCTGTGTGGTGTTACAGGTAGAGAATACAGCGTGCTTTGTGGTGTTACAGGTAGAGAATACAGTGTGCTGTGTGGTGTTACAGGTAGAGAATACAGTGTGCTGTGTGGTGTTACAGGTAGAGAATACAGCGTGCTGTCTGGTGTTACAGGTAGAGAATACAGGGTGCTGTGAGGTGTTACAGGTAAAGAATACAGCGTGCTGTGTGATGTTACAGGTAGAGAATACAGGGTGCTGTGTGGTGTTACAGGTAGAGAATACAGGATGCTGTGTGGTGTTACAGGTAGAGAATACAGGGTGCTGTGTGGTGTTACAGGTAGAGAATACAGTGTGCTGTGTGGTGTTACAGGTAGAGAATACAGCGTGCTGTGTGGTGTTACAGGTAGAGAATACAGCTCTGTGTGGTGTTACAGGTAGAGAATACAGCGTGCTGTGTGGTGTTACAGGTAGAGAATACAGTGCTGTGTGGTGTTTCAGGTAGAGAATACAGTGTACTGTGTGGTGTTACAGGTAGAGAATACAGCGTGCTGTGTGGTGTTACAGGTAGAGAATACAGCTCTGTGTGGTGTTACAGGTAGAGAATACAGCGTGCTGTGTGGTGTTACAGGTAGAGAATACAGCGTGCTGTGTGGTGTTACAGGTAGAGAATACAGTGCTGTGTGGTGTTACAGGTAGAGAATACAGTGCTGTGTGGTGTTACAGGTAGAGAATACAGGGTGCTGTGTGGTGTTACAGGTAGAGAATACAGCGTGCTTTGTGGTGTTACAGGTAGAGAATACAGTGTGCTGTGTGGTGTTACAGGTAGAGAATACAGTGTGCTGTGTGGTGTTACAGGTAGAGAATACAGCGTGCTGTCTGGTGTTACAGGTAGAGAATACAGGGTGCTGTGAGGTGTTACAGGTAAAGAATACAGCGTGCTGTGTGATGTTACAGGTAGAGAATACAGCGTGCTGTGTGGTGTTACAGGTAGAGAATACAGGATGCTGTGTGGTGTTACAGGTAGAGAATACAGGGTGCTGTGTGGTGTTACAGGTAGAGAATACAGTGTGCTGTTGTGGTGTTACAGGTAGAGAATACAGCGTGCTGTGCGAGTGGGACCACAATGAAATCATAAATTACTGCAAATAATTCAGTAACACAATGAAACTGCAATGCGTGAACACAGCCTAGTTGTTCTGAAACAGCTTTGGGCGGGGAATAGGCAGGGTGGAGGACTGCGATGAACAGCTGAGGGAAAGCATTGCATTCTGGAACCTGTAGTAGTGTGTACAACTGATAAACTAGGAAGTACAGAAACACAAAACAGAACAACACTCCCCAAAACAAATGGATTTTTGGTAGTTTCAAAACTGGAATAGATAGGAAAGTATTGCTATATGCTTCTGCAGAAGTTTCATTTTTTTTAACCTCTACCTGGAGTTCCCTTTTAAGGACGGAACCCAAAATGGCCTTAACCTCTTAAGGACATAGGACGTACCGGTACGTCCTATGTCCTCACTTGCACTTCAAAGCGGGGCCGCGCGGCGGCCCCGCTTTGAAGTGCCGCGATCCCGGGTGCCGCGTGTAGCCCCGGGATCGCCGCTATTAGCGGGCACGGTCTGATCGCCGTGCCCGCTAATTAGCTAATCGGAGGCAGCTGTCAAAGTTGACAGCTGCCTCCGATTACCGGAGGCAACGTTTCCCTGGTGTCTAGTGGGGGAGATCGCTCCTCCGGGACCTTGTCCCGGAGGAGCGATCTCCGTTACTGATGCCGGCCGGGGACGCGTCCAAGATGGCGCCGTCCTCGGCTCGGCACTCGTTTACTTCCGGCTGCAGCAGCCGAAAGCAAACGAGTGCCGATCTCATGGATCTCTGCAGCATATCTATGCTGCAGAGATCTCAATGAGAGATCCAAGTGTATATACTAGAAGTCCCCCAGGGGGGCTTCTAGTATATGTGTAAAAAAAAAAAAAAAAGTGTTGTTAATAGTAAAAAGCCCCCTCCCCTAATAAAAGTCTGAATCACCCCCCTTTTCCCAGGTTTTAAATAAAAGTAAACAAATAAATAAATAAATAAACATGTTTGCTATCGCCGCGTGCGTAATCGCCCGAACTATTAATTAATCACATTCCTGATCTCGTACGGTAAACGGCGTCAGCGCAAAAAAATCCCAAAGTGCAAAATTGCGCATTTTTGGTCGCATCAAATCCAGAAAAAATGTAATAAAAAGCGATCAAAAAGACGTATATGGGCAATCAAGGTACCGATAGAAAGATCAAATCATGGCGCAAAAAATGACACCTCGCACAGCCCCATAGACCAAAGGATAAAAGCGCTATAAGCCTGGGAATGGAGCGATTTTAAGGAACGTATATTGGTTAACAACGGTTTGAATTTTTTACAGGCCATCAGATACAATATAAGTTATACATGTTATATATCATAGTAATCGTAACGAGGAACATGCATAACAAGTCAGTTTTACCCCAGGGTGAATGGCGTAAAAACACATTTCCCCCAAATAAAAGAAATGCGTTTTTTTTTTCAATTTCACCACACTTCGAATTTTTTTCTGGTTTCGCAGTGTACTTTATGCAAAAATTCAGCCTGTAATTGCAAAGTACAATTAGTGACGCAAAAAATAAGGGGTCATGGGGGTTTCTAGGTGGAAAAATGCAAGTGCTATGACCTTTTAAACACAAGGAGGAAAAACCGAAAACGTAAAAACGAAAATGGGCCATGTCCTTAAAGGGTTAAAGGGTTAAAGTGTCACTGTCGTGAATTTTTTTTTTTGCAGAAATCAATAGTCCAGGCGATTTTAAGAAACTTTGTAATTGGGTTTATTATCCGAAAAATGCATTTTTATCATGAAAAAGCAGTTTGAAGCTCTCCCCCCTGTCTTCATTGTTCTCCTATGGAGAGAGCTAAAGAAAAGACCAAAACAGGACAACAAAGAGTTAATCTACAAATCCCTCACGGGATATCTCTTCTGGACCATCACCAGTGACCTGTCTGAGCTCAGATTACAGCTGTCACCCGTGCCTGTAACCCTCTGTTATCTGCTTTCTGCTGCCGGCTAACTCCCTCCTTCCTCCTCCCCCCTCCCCTCTCCCTAGAACAGACAGGGTACGTCTCCTGCAACAAGTCACAATTTTCAGATTTTTCAGAGTGGATGAAAAAGAGGAAGGAGGGGGGGACCTGGGAAAAGGCTTTTTACATGCAGATAATGGCAGATTTGGCTAATAAACCCAATTACAAAGTTTCTTAAAATCGCCTGGACTATTGATTTCTGCAAAAAAAAAAAAATACGACAGTGACTCTTTAAGGACTGGGACAATTCTCAATTTTCCCATGCGGCCGGGATCACAGGAATGATGAGAGAGCGCTGATGCCGTCAGACCAAAAGTCCGACGGTCCGCTTGTCTCTACTGCTGGTTTGTTGGCTTGTTTTTTTCAGGAACAAGTGTACTTTGTAATGGTGCCTTTTGGTCTACCATACCATTTATTACGTAACCCCCTAAAATAATTTATGGGGGGAAATTGGGGGAAAAAATACACTTCTGCAAATTGTGTGGGGGTTCCGTATTTACGTGATGAACTTTACAGTAAAACTGACATTTTATCTTTATTCTATAGGTCAGTCAGAATACAGCGATATGCAATTTATATATGTTTTCTATTGTTTTACTATTTTTATTACCAGTAAAACTTTTTTACAGCGTTTCTATGTTTCTATGTATGGGGTATCATTTTTTGTGCCATGATCTCTAGTTTTTATTAATACCATATTTGTGTAGATGAGACGTATTGATAAATTTTTATTCATGTTATTTTAAATAAAATGTAATAAAAATAATAAATTCTGGCGTTTTTTAACCGCTTTTTGTTTACACTGTTCACCGTGTGGGAACAATATTGATGTATTTTATTATATCGGACGATTACACACTTTTAAGCATTTTTAAGGCTATGTTCACACACAGTATTTTTGCTCAGTATTTTGGTCAGTATTTTGCAACCAAAACCAAAAGTGGATTGAAAACACAGAAAGGCTATGTTCACACACTGTTAAAATTGAGTGGATGGCTGCCATTTAATAGCAAATAATTACTGTTATTTTAAAACAACGTCCAATATTTGCCATTAAATGATGTCCATCCGCTAAATTTCAACAGTGTGAGAACATAGCCTTTCTGTGTTCTTAATCCACTCCTGATTTTGGTTGCTAAATACTGAGCAAAAATACTGTGTGTGAACATAGCCTTAAAAATGATACAAAAATGAGAAAAAAAAGAGACATCCATTTAATTTCCATCAGGGGATTCAAACCAGAGAATGAACTGCTGGCAGGTCTCTAGACAGGTGAGTTACACCTAGACCACAGCTCCAGCACATTAGGGAGGAGAGATTCAATTATACCTCAGTGTTTCTTTCAGACTTAAACTGCCTACAGAGGACTGATCTGCAATCTGACAGCTAAGTGAGCAGGAGGCCGGGCAGCATTGATTATTCATGAAGAGGGTGGAGGATGCATGACAGAGTGTGGCACGAACAGCTGCTCTGTGACTCTTTAGTACAGTAGGAGGCATAAGATTGTACATAATCCGAATGACCAAAAAGGCACCATGCTCACTGGGGGCTGTCAGCTACAGCACACTGTCACCACCTGAGGTAGGGCCCAGGAGCTGACAGATTCTCTTTAATAGACTGTTAATGAATGAAAAGAGTTGGGTTTGATTGACAGCAGGGGAGAGGTACACACTGCTAAATACTCTCCCCTGGCTGTATCTCAGGATCACAGAAGGGTTTATCAGTGAGACCCGCTGCCATCAGTGAGACCTGCTACAAATCAGAGTAATGCTTAAATGGGAACCAGCCACCACCTTTAGGCTCCCTGATGCTGCTGGGGACTGCTTTAATAACTCATGGGTCGTGACGTCATCACTGCATAGGCCTGTCCCTTCACCGCCCATTGGTATGGGCCGACCTAGAGGGGGTGGGGCCTAGACCTTTAGGCTGGCCTCTTCCAATGGCCCTCGAGGGGCGAGGCCTATGCACCGATGACATCATGGGGTGGGGCCACCGGTGGGGTTGGCGGGGCAAAGTGGCGCTGTGCCCATGAAGCGTCACCCAGGTAGCACAATCCACAGATGATAAAAGATCACTTTTTTACTGGAACAACATGACGTATGATATAAAATAAGGTGTGAAAACTGCAAAATTTACCCTTTATATCTGTGTAGAGAAGTCAGAATGCAAAAAAGGGGGTGACAGTATTACTTTAAAGGTTTTGAGTTATAACATTGTGCAAAGTTTCAGACAGCAGTTCTCACTCCTTCATTCCGACCCCCTGTTATGCAGTTTGCCACTTCTTTCTGGTGTCAGACAGTTCTCATTTGGATGTGTACCTGAATAGAAATACCTGCTGGGTATGAGGTCTGTGAGCCCAGGCTGCTGCTGCTTTCACTAGCTGTCATGTATCTGCATACCTTCATTCCTGGTCTGATATCAGCTTCTGCAGCCCATGAGTGATCCCTTCTACCTTGTGCTGACAGACACTGAGTATATGGTTTCCCTGCCCTGCAGAGACTGCTTCTCTGCTTTCTCTCTACATTGACACACAGTGTGTGGGATTTGCCCCCTTCCCATTGCAGAGTGGCCCATGTGCTTTTTTCCCTATCTACACTTTAAGGCTATGTTACCACACAGTATTTTTGCTCAGTTCATTTTGGGCAGTAGTGGAGTGGATGGAAAACACAGAAAGGCTATGTTCACACACAGTTCAAATTCCAGTCCAACAATTAATGTGTGTCTTGAAAAATTCCCCTTCATATACAAAATGGAACTGGTCCTGAATATTTGAAGAGGGGAATTTTGAGGGACTTTCTTTTATACAGTATGTGATTCTGTTGTCTGGAACCCAGAAAAGGGGGGGGGGGGGGGGGTCAGCAGTCATCTGCAGCCCACAACTGATTATCATGTAAATGGCCATTCACAATGTGAAAGGGCCTTGACATTGTGCTGTCAGACCAATATCAGATTAATCAGAAGAGCTACATATGTACATGAATTGCAAAGACTCTACCGCAGTGCAAACAGGTAGATAATGTTTAATAAACACTCAGGGGAGATTAATCCAATGCGCCCCGATCCATGGTGTCTGCCAGCCGTATCCCCCGCTCGTCTGATAGGCGGGCGAAGGGGGGGGCATGGGTGGCAAGGCGGGGGGAAGGCATGGCAGAGTGTACACTGCTGAGTGCTTCTGCCCCTTTTTCTCTAGCAATTGGTGGAGGTCTCAGCACCCGCACCCCACCGATACAAACTCCTGACATGTCGCTATGACTTGCCAGAAGTTATACTTTGTCAGTCTATTTCAACTAAAGTCAACCTTTGGTAGTATGCAGGCTTTTAGTCATCACCTTGAAAACTTGTGTGGCACACCCCATTTGGAAAACCCCTTTAAATGTCCATCTTGTTCATTCTCACTATAACATTTTGCATTAAAATAACCTGCTGAATAATAATGTACATGACGGTTATTGTAAGCATTTAGGAACAAACTGTTTATAAAAATAGTAACCATACATTTATCACTACTTATAAATGCCAAAACATTCCTGTGAAATATCAGTAGTGCTACAAGTGACGTAAAAACGTAGACTATTGTGGAATACACTGTTGGACAATAGGCTGGAAATAGCTGTGAAAGCATGATAAATCTTCCTTTATTTACATTTAGTTACGCTGATAGGGACCTGTCACCCACAGAAAACAGCTTTTAGAAACGAGTGCTTCCGCTTCAGAATATCACCTACCATTATGGAATCCAATATCCAAAAAATCCTGTTAACAATATATTGTGATAAAACCAGACGCACAATGTAATCACTCGGGCTTCTTCCTCTTCTTTCATGGGGCATCAGTTTAAAAACATTAGAGAGTAAAATGTACAGTATGACGGTTTATTAAGTTGACAGCTATAACGGATAGAATAGAATTGTATAACGGATAAAATAACTACATTAATATGATTAACATGAAGTGTAAAAAAAAAAAAAGGTCTAAGATGACAGTTTTCTGAGGAGACTCTGATGACATGTCCCCTTCTGTTGTCTCTGAGACCTTGTGAGGAGTCAGCAAAGGCAATAATAAGAACATCCTGTCTGGCTGACTAGTAATGTGTGATTGTGGGGACATCAATGTGTTTGGTGAGTTACAGTCGATAAAAATTTTTACAAGATAACATGGCACCTAGCAGTCAAAACAGGAAATTACTAGTTTAGGTTTTTAGCTTGTACTTTTAAGTGATCATAGTGCAATTTTGAAATACTGGGGGAAATTGTACAGTAATTGAAGCAAAGGGCTGCACAAATTTATTTTAATTGGAATGCAGGCACATTCGGGTGTACCCGCACTCAGGGCCGGCCTTTGGGGTGTGCGACCTGTGCACTTGCACAGGGCGCCTCACTCCCGGCCAGCTAGGGGGCGCTCTGGCAGATAGAGAGCTGCACTGCACATCTATGGACGTTAGATGTGCTGCCTGTCTGCTGGAGCGCCCTTCCAGCTGGCCGCCCGCCCTCTTTCATGCCTGGTGGGCTTGCTGAGGGCCCCTGCTGGATTGAGGAGGCTCCAGCAGCTGCCAGACATAGGGAAGAGACCGGCTCCATCCCCCCTCCCCCTCCTGCACTCTCCGTGGATGCCCCCCCTCCCTCTCAGCAGCTCCCAGGCTGGACATACCACAGAAGATCCAGTGAAGAGCTGTGGCCCCCTCTTTTCTGTCCTGGTCCCCCTCCCCCTGCAGTGATGTCTGCCCCCTCCTTTATACAGCTCTGCAGTCGGTGCAGAAGGTAAGGGGGAGGCCTGCAGAGTCATGAGGAGAGGAAGATGGAGATAAGTGCAGGCCTGGAGCCTGGAGGCCAGCATGAAAAGTAAGTGTCTGTGAATGTCTGTGTGATGGGCCTGTCTGTGTGTGTACATAGCTATGTCATGTGTCTGTGTGTGTGTGCATACATAGCTCTGTCATGTGTCTGTGTGTGTGTACATAGCTCTGTCATGTGTCTGTGTGTGTGTACATAGCTCTGTCATGTGTCTGTGTGTGTGTACATAGCTCTGTCATGTGTCTGTGTGTGTGTGTGTACATAGCTCTGTCATGTGTCTGTGTGTGTGTGTACATAGCTCTGTCATGTGTCTGTGTGTGTGTGTACATAGCTCTGTCATGTGTCTGTGTGTGTGTATACATAGCTCTGTCATGTGTCTGTGTGTGTGTGCATACATAGCTCTGTCATGTGTCTGTGTGTGTGTGTGTATACATAGCTCTGTCATGTGTCTGTGTGTGTGTGTACATAGCTCTGTCATGTGTCTGTGTGTGTGTGTATACATAGCTCTGTCATGTGTGTGTGTGTACATAGCTCTGGCGTGTATGTGTGTGTATACATAGCTCTGTCGTGTGTGTGTGTACATAGCTCTGGCGTGTATGTGTGTGTATACATAGCTCTGTCGTGTGTGTGTGTACATAGCTCTGGCGTGTATGTGTGTGTATACATAGCTCTGTCATGTGTGTGTGTACATAGCTCTGGCGTGTATGTGTGTGTGTACATAGCTCTGTCATATGTGTGTGTGTGTACATAGCTCCGGCGTGTCTGTGTGTGTGTATACATAGCTCTGTCGTGTGTGTGTGTGTACATAGCTCTGTCGTGTGTGTCTCTGTGTGTATATAGCTCTGTCATGTGTGTACATAGCTCTGTCATGTGTGTGTGTACATAGCTCTGTCATGTGTGTGTGTGTGTGTATACATAGCTCTGTCATGTGTCTGTGTGTGTGTACATAGCTCCGGCGTGTCTGTATACATAGCTCTGTCGTGTGTGTGTGTGTGTGTGTGTACATAGCTCTGTCGTGTGTGTCTCTGTGTGTATATAGCTCTGTCATGTGTGTGTGTGTGTGTGTATACATAGCTCTGTCGTGTCTGTGTGTGTGTACATAGCTCCGGCATGTCTCTGTGTTTGTATACATAGCTCTGTCATGTGTGTGTGTACATAGCTCTGTCATGTGTGTGTGTGTACATAGCTCTGGCGTGTGTGTGTGTGTACATAGCTCTGGCGTGTGTGTGTGTGTGTGTGTGTGTATACATAGCTCTGTCATGTGTGTGTGTGTGTACATAGCTCTGGCGTGTATGTGTGTGTATACATAGCTCTGTCGTGTGTGTGTGTACATAGCTCTGGCGTGTATGTGTGTGTATACATAGCTCTGTCATGTGTGTGTGTACATAGCTCTGGCGTGTATGTGTGTGTGTACATAGCTCTGTCATATGTGTGTGTGTGTACATAGCTCTGGCGTGTGTGTGTGTGTACATTTCTCTGTCATGTGTCTGTGTGTGTGTACATAGCTCTGGCGTGTGTGTGTGTGTACATTTCTCTGTCATGTGTCTGTGTGTGTGTACATAGCTCTGGCGTGTGTGTGTGTACATTTCTCTGTCATGTGTCTGTGTGTGTGTACATAGCTCTGGCGTGTGTGTGTGTGTGTACATTTCTCTGTCATGTGTCTGTGTGTACATAGAAGAAGACATTTAAAGAGAACCAATTAGCCCAACTGGGCTGATATGGTTCCCAGGAGCGCTGTATGAAGCCCCTGCAGCAGCCGCAGGACATACCGGCCGCAGTTGCTGCAGAATATTTATACTGGAGAAAAATGAGTTATATTCCCCAGGCGCACAACAGGCAGAAGCGGGAAGGTAGTCATCTGGGCGGAGGCCATAGAGGCCAGTAACATACCTCTCTGCCGGTCAATCATCCCTCCGAGCGTGCTGACAGGCAGAGAGTGGTGACTAGACACAGACGGTGAGCCACCCAGATGACTACCCCCCTGCCTCTGCCTGTCACGCACCAAGAGAATAAAACGTGTTTTTCTCTGGTATAAAGCTTTTGCAGCAGCCGCTGCCAGTAAGTGCCGCGGCTGCTGCAGGAGCTTTATACAGCGCTCCTGGGAACCATATCAGCCCAATTGGGCTGACTGTTTCCCTTTAAGTTTCATTTCCACTTTGCTGATAGACTGCAGATTTTCTGCACTCAAACCTGCTGCAGAAAATCCTTAGTGTGCCTGCCCTTGTATGAATAGACCCTTGGCGTGGAGGCTTATGTGTGTGTCTGCATGTACTGTGTGTGTGTCTGTGTGTATTTGTGGGTAGCTGTGTGGGGGGCTGGGGTGGTAGTTTGGGGAGCTGAGGGTGGTAGTTGTTTGGGGGCTGGGGGTGGTGATTGTGTGTATGGCTGGAGGGGTTGGTTGTTGTGTATATGGCTGGAGGGGGTAGATGTGTGAATGGCGGAGAGGTAGTTGCATTTATGGCTGGGGGGCAGAGTAGTTGTGTGTATGGCTGAGGGGTAAGGTAGTTGTGTGTTCGGCGTGGGTAGTTGTGTGCATGGCAGGGGGGCCGGGTGATGGGTGTTGTCTGGAGGGCAGGAAGCTTTATGTTACTTTAAAGGTGTCGGGGGGGGGGGGCGCCGAAAGAAAGGTTTCGCACAGGGCGCCATTTACCCTAAGGCCGGCCCTGCCCGCACTCCAATTTGCCGTTGGCCACAGTGGAAACTGTTCATCAAACTCCAGCCGTAGAAAATACACCTGTCAGTTTTATTTGTGCAGCCGCAGTGTATACAGTGGGTATACATGACGGCCGTTGTCCTATTCACCGCAATGGACTGGAGTACTGTTAATAAACAACGGCTGATGTTGCAACCTGGAATAACAGCAGTTGTTTAAGAAACACAGCATGTGAACCTGACCTAAACCTTGTTGCTCAGTAAAAACTGCAGTAGATATATGAGATACAGGATATTGTACCCTCTGATTAAATTTCAGTATTAGTGGTGATATAATGGAACAATATACTAGTAAATCTAATGTACAAACTGCATATAACATATTTATTCCTTTAATGATTAATACATGACATGCCAAGATTATCACTTAGTTCCAATGCCTTTAACAACATTTCTGGCTCAGAAAAATGTTTTTATGTCCATTCTCTCATTGTCTTGTCAGTATAACTCAACACTAGTGTTTCCCAAATAGGGTTCCCTGGAGTGGGGTCTGGGGTTCCCTGGAGGGAAGAAAGAATCCTTTTAAATGCAGGGTTTATAGTAAGTTTGTTCAAAGATTGCTACCTGGCATTGGGTAGACAAGACATTATACAAGCCTAAGCCACTTAATACTTTCTGAGCCTTCATGATGACTTAAAGGAGTAGTGCGGCGAAAAAGGTTCTGCCCCATTCCCTTCCCACGTGAAAAGTTATATAGATTCATAATATACATTGGTAGCCAATTGAAGCTGCTTACCCCACTTTCCCTGGTCCCGCTGGCCACCGGAAGTGTCTTACCTCAGTGTTTGGGCAGGACCATCTTACAGCCAGGGGCCTTGGGTTGGGACGTAGGGCCGTCTACGTCACGATCCGGGGCGTTCCTTGGGTATTCCTCTGAGCTCCCAGGCCTCCCTGCCTTGGCATGCCCCTCTTACCTGCCTAAGCTCTGCTATTGGTTACCCTGCTGCTCTATCTACAGCAATGCCACTACTATTAGATCTGCAAGTCCCGACGCACCTGATGGCCATACAATGGACTGACATGTGCATGGCCATCGGGTGGGCTTGGACTTGCAGTTCTAATAGTAGTGGCATTGCTGTAGATAGAGCAGCAGGGTAACCAATAGCAGAGCTTAGGGAGGCAAGGGAGGGAGTGCCCATGAGCTTAGAGGAACGCTTAAGAAATGCCCCGGATCGTGACATAGTCGGCCCTTTGTCCCGACCCAAGATGGCGCCCGGGGCTGTTAGATGGTCCTGCCCGAATCCGGAAGTAAGCCACTTCCGATGGCCAGCGGGACCAATGAAAGTAGGGTAAGGAGCTTCAATTGGCTACCAATGTATATTACAAATCTATGTAACTTTTCATGTGGGGAGGGAATAGGGGAGAAACTTTTTTGCTGCACTATTCCTTTAAATATACATAGATATGGTCTTGAACATGCCAGAATATTTTCAGTGGCCTCTAGATTCTCTAATGTTTCCAGAATTGTCTTTACTATCCACTGTGATCACTAAGAAAGAACCAATACCCAAGAGCTCAGTCTTCATGATCAGCTGCACAGCAATATAAGGGGCCAACAGCTGGTTGTAGGATTGCTGTGTCAGTGAGATGAGTTAACACAGCGGCCCAACAAAGACAAGTGTAGGAGATTTGCACTGACATGTTTACAGTCACGTGGTTTCCAGTTATATGACACACGTAAGCCTAGGTACATAATTCTGATATTTTGGTAGTAATGTAAATGACTCTATCCCAGTCATGTAAAAACCTCATGTATACAGTAAAGTCTGCACTAGGCCTTTCTCTAGAAGTGAAAGTTGTTACTTTTTTTTTAGTTGAATAAATTTAGCGTAGTGGTGTTGAAATTGACCTTTCCATTACAAAATCAGTACATCTGTCGGCATTGTATAAGCTTTTGCCAACCTTCCTATGCGTACTCCTACTGACCCATTCATATTACCAGTCCAAGCATGCAGAATTATAATACAGAGATATTCCACCTAAAACGGAGTCCTAAGAGAGTCCAAATATGTCCCACTGTCAGAATGCTAATGACTTCATAACATTTTGGGTGTAGTGTATTACTCATACTGAATATAGTATTCATCATAATAGCAGAAGATTACTCAGTTACCAGGCTTAATGCCCTGTGAACTTCTCCCACTTTCTTACAGTACAGTTAAAGGGCTCCTAGAAAAAACAAGTATATATTAGTTAACATGTCTGAATGCTATCAACCAAGATGGTCCATGGCCTTGTGCTACTAGTGTCACATCCTGACCCTCCCAATTACTTATATCTCCAGAAATGTGGACTTATTAGGCTCAGAACAGTTTTTTTCATAGTCCATTGTTTATGGCTGTATTTTCTTGGTTTGGCTGTGAGAAGTAGAATGTAAAAGCAGATGTTTTGTTGTGTTTACCATGGCAAGCAGACTCAGCTGACTGTAGACATGGGACTTTGTTTGGGCACAACAAATCCTTTTAGGCAATCATGGCATCCATATACAATACATGCAATACAATATGCAATGCAATACATATGTGCATTCAACCTGGCCGAACGTTCATGGGTTCTCTAGAGAAGGAAGTCCGGAAGCAAAAATCCAGCACCCCTGACCCTTCTTGGGAGGCTACCATACACTTATACAATCAAACCCAGCAGTGGTGGTGGGTCTGGCTGACTTAAGTATTAGGTGCCCAAGCACGTTTAGGCCTTAATTTATTCATTGGTGTTGTGTTGGTGAGCTGGAGGCCACCAGAGTGGCTTATTTATTGTATGAGGAGGAGTCTGGGTGATACTGGAGCTCTCTGGGGTTGTACTAGATGCCAGCCCGAGAAGGAGTTTCAGTCTTCCCCATAACCACTGTATAAGGTGCTCTACGTGAGTTGTAAATGCACAAGCTCGGCAAAGTATGGTCAGATTGGATTGAGACTGGATTGAGATTTGATTGATGCATTAATAACATTTAGTACTAATGTCTTTATGGATAGAGAGGGCAAGTGAGAGCTATCAGTTTGTATGGGTGTGTGAACGTGTAAATATCTGTAGTGTAGTCACCTGTACACATTTCTTGTTAGTGGTTCCAGATGGACAGCGTTTATGTGTGGAATAAATATTTATTTTAAAGCGATACTTTATCCACCAACCCACCCCCCAAACCGCTGGTACTGTCTATTTGATGACAGATATGCTGCGTTTACACGGAACGATTATCGTTGGAATTTTCGCATAAACTATTGCATTTGAGTGATAATCGTACCGTGTAAACACAGCAAACGATCAAACGACGAGCGAGAAATCGTTAATTTTGATCTTTCCACATGTTCTTAAATCGTCGCTCGGGCTTAAGAGATCTTAAAAACGATCGCAATAACGATTTTTCTTACAAATTTTCAAACGTTTTTTCTAACGATTTATTCGTCTAAACGCTGATCGTTATAAAAACCAAATCGTTGCTTCAAAATCATTAAACAATCGATTGTGCGAATTATCGCTCCGTGTAAATGTAGCATAAGTCCTTCCCGTTTGTGTCTTTTAAAATGTTCCTTGTGCCTTGGTTAGGGTAAAAAATGATCTTTTAATCTGCAGCAGCTGAGTCAATGAAGTGTAGGACTGTTTAGACAAGCAATGAGTGGGTGGGGAGGAAGAAAGGAGAGGCGTTGCAGGCCTAGGACACGGATGCTCTACGTCACTTCTCTTTGACTCAGCTGCTGCAGATTAAAAGATCATTTTTGCCCTAACCAATGCACGGAAGTAACTAAATTTAAGTGCACAAAATGCATATACAGGTATTCTACTTATAAAACTATCACTCTGTCTATAGACATGACATGATGCATGGGTGACCCTGGAGTCTTGCAGTGTAGGATATTTAACACTTATTCATGTGACTTGGATCTCCACAGACGCCATCTCTATGAATGTCCCGGAGAGAAGCACGCATCCTTCTCATACCTCGCCACACTATGTTGTGATGACTACAGAGGTCACTGTCTAGGACAGGATATAAAATCCTATCTAATGATAGTCTTTGAAGAATACATAGTTTGTCTGGGAAAGAGAAGCTGAGAGCCTGAATAAAACACATGACATAAGCACCACAGAATGCAGCTACTATGTAAACTTTTTTCTATAACCACAAGCTTCCACAACTTGTTTTCCTTTCACATGGCTGGGCTTGTGTGGTCTTCTTGCAAATGCAACATGATTTTGTGTCCTTGTCATCATTGGTTACATCATGTAGTTGTCGTAATTGTGGAGTCTTTAATGGGATTAATCCTTTTGGTGCTGGCATTGACACATCTTATACGTTTCAGTTGATGGAGGTGCGATCTTTTGTGTTTTTACTTGTGACTGAAGTTAACCTTTAAAGGAGAAGTCCGGTGAAAATTTTATAAAGGAGAAGTCCAGCAAAAGTATTGTATATCCCCCCAAAAGTTATACAAATTACGAATATAGACTTATTATGAGAAATGCTTATAAAGTTCTTTTTTCCCTTCATTTACTACTGCATCAAGGCTTCACTTCCTGGATAAAATGGTGATGTCACGACCCGACTCCCAGAGCTGTGCAGGCTGTGGCTGTTGGAGAGGATGATGGCAGGGGGACACTGAGGGATGTGGGGTGTTGGAGGGAAACTGAGCATCCCTCTGCCATGATCCTCTCCAGCAGCTATGCCCGCACAGCTCTGGGAGTTGGGTTGTGACATCACCATGTTATCCAGGAAGTGAAGCCTTGATGCAGTAGTAAGTGCTGGGAAAAAAAGCACTTTATGTGCATTTCCCATAATCAGTATATATTGTACAATACTTAAATAAAATTTTTCAAAGGACTTCTCCTTTAACCATCCACATAGGGTACAGTGGCATAGTTAGTAAAGTAGTGTATTGTGGCATGGTACCCATCTAATGTGGGAATAATTAGAGAAATGACTAAACTAGAAATAGCTGTTATATAAGTAATCCATCCTCACGCCTCCTCATACAGTCACATGGTATATAGTCTGACACAGCCATGTGTAATGAATGGGTGTTGTAAACCTGAATGTGGATACAGCTCATGTGACAGTGTTTGATAATACAGAAATACTATATGCAGTGTGTCAAAGTTCACACACCTAGAATGATCTAAGGACTGTGACCACTGGATAAGGCAGCACTTATTTAAAGTGAACTTGTCATCAGGTAATTTAGTACCAAGTAGTTGGCAGTGTGACATAGGGCTAGAGGAAAGGATACTCATATTACCTTACATTTAGCTATCAATGACTGCAATCGGCAAAAAAAATGCAGTTTTATGCTGCAGTAAAGTGCCTCAGCAACACCTCTTTGGCACTTTGTTGCAACATAAAAAAACTCTTTTTTTTTTTTTTAAAGCAAAGGGATAGCTAAGAGCCAGTTTAGATGGCTCAACATTGCTGATCTGCTAGATTGTCGCTTGCTTACTGAGCATATACATGGCTCAATAATCGTGTGTGAGGGCTGCACAGACATTGTTAGTGATGTCCGTGCAGCCCTTAGTTTTACATAGAAAATAATAAAGATGTATACTTACCCATGTTACCATGGTGTCCTGCTGCCTTTTTCCCGTGTTGCTGTCTTACCACAGCCGCTGCTGACACTTCTGGCCCTGCCTCATCAGTGACAGGCTGCTCAGCCAGTCACTGAGCCCCATAGGGCCAGAAGTGTCAGCAGCGGCTGCGGTGAGCAGAGAACGCGGGGGGAAAGGTAGCAGGACACCGGGAAAGTATAACTTTATAATTTTCTTTACACTGTCATCCACTGGCAACCATGCATCACTGTTACTCGTATTCCGTACGTTGTATTCTCTATCTGTAACATGACACAGCACGTTGTATTCTCTACCTGTAACACCACACAGCACGTTGTATTCTCTACCTGTAACACCACACAGCACACTGTATTCTCTACCTGTAACACCACACAGCACGCTATATTCTCTACCTGTAACACCACAGCACGCTGTATTCTCTACCTGTAACACCACACAGCACACTGTATTCTCTACCTGTAACACCACACAGCACACTGTATTCTCTACCTGTTAAACCAAAAAGAAACAAAGTCACCGGAGGGTGACGATACGCGTGGGGTTCTTTTTCGGGGGTGTTAGCTCCATGACCCTTGCTCCATTCAGGCACCGACATCCATCCTGTGTTGCTTTGGGTGATATTTCTTTATACATATATTTTGACATTTGGTTTTTCAGTGCAGTGATTTGGTTTTTGATTTGTCGACACTTGGACTTATGCTTTCATTATCATGGTTTTTGATTACATTTTTTCTTCTGAATTGATAAGATTTCATTTTGCATAATACTGTTTTTCCAGGCAACACTAGCTTTTTGTACGCGGTGCCTAGGGATTTGACTTTATTATTTTTTGACATCTAATATATTTCACTTGGGTCATGTCAACAATATTATTTGTATGCTACCCCCCGTAGGTCTGATGCCCAATATTGATTTTGTGGGTAGACCGTAGATTTGTATGTTCCTGACTGGAACTTTTTAAATTGTTTTTAATTGTATTGTGTAGTGTTCTATGTGATTTGTAACTAATAAAATAAATTTTTTCTATTTTTCATAAATCGTATGGTGGAGTGCACTCTTTGATTCATGTCTAGCTCTTTGTTTCTTTTTGGTTTATCATGATTGCTATCTAGACATTGAGTGGCACCCCGTAGTTTCATGTAGTATTCGGTTGAGCCACCTGTCTTTTTGTGTTCAATGTATTCTCTACCTGTAACACCACACAGCATGCTGTATTCTCTACCTGTAACACCACACAGCGCGCTGTATTCTCTTCCTGTAACACCACACAGCGCGCTGTATTCTCTACCTGTAACACCCAAAAAAGAGATGGGAGACAGCACATCCAAGGAATAAAAGTGATGTTTTAATGACACACCAGTGCGCACTGGTGTGTCATTAAAACATCACTTTTATTCCTTGGATGTGCTGTCTCTCATCTCTTTTTTGGATCTTGCTGCCACCCCTGGGCCGGAGTGGTGAGACGGGCACCCGCCCCATTCTATTTTTGTTTGTGCTGCTGTGGACTTTACCTCTACCTGTAACACAACACAGCACGCTGTATTCTCTACCTGTAACACCACACAGCACACTGTATTCTCTACCTGTAACACCACACAGCACTCTGTACTCTCTACCTGTAACACCACACAGCACGCTGTGTTCTCTACCTGTAACACGACACAGTACGCTGTATTCTCTACCTGTAACACTAATCAGCACGCTGTATTCTCTACCTGTAACACCACACAGCACGCTGTATTCTCTACCTGTAATACAACACAGCACGCTGTATTCTCTACCTGTAACACCACACAGCACACTGTATTCTCTACCTGTAACACCACAGCACGCTGTATTCTCTACATGTAACACCACACAGCACGCTGTATTCTCTACCTGTAACACCACACAGCACCCTGTATTCTCTACCTGTAACACCACACAGCACACTGTATTCTCTACCTGTAACACCACACAGCACACTGTATTCTCTACCTGTAACACCACACAGCACACTGTATTCTCTACCTGTAACACCACACAGCACACTGTATTCTCTACCTGTAACACCACACAGCAGGCTGTATTCTCTACCTGTAACACCACACAGCACGCTGTATTCTCTACCTGTAACACCACACAGCACCCTGTATTCTCTACCTGTAACACCACACAGCGCGCTGTATTCTCTACCTGTAACACCACACAGCGCACTGTATTCTCTACCTGTAACACCACACAGCACACTGTATTCTCTACCTGTAACACCACACAGCACGCTGTATTCTCTACCTGTAACACTGCACAGCATGCTGTATTCTCTACCTGTAACACTGCACAGAACACTGTATTCTCTACCTGTAACACTGCACAGAACACTGTATTCTCTACCTGTAACACCACACAGCACACTGTATTCTCTATCTTTAACACCACACAGCACTGTATTCTCTACCTGTAACACCACACAGCACGCTGTATTCTCTACCTGTAACACAACACAGCACACTGTATTCTCTACCTGTAACACCACACAGCACACTGTATTCTCTACCTGTAACACCACACAGCACACTGTATTCTCTACCTGTAACACCACACAGCAGGCTGTATTCTCTACCTGTAACACCACACAGCACGCTGTATTCTCTACCTGTAACACCACACAGCACCCTGTATTCTCTACCTGTAACACCACACAGCGCGCTGTATTCTCTACCTGTAACACCACACAGCGCACTGTATTCTCTACCTGTAACACCACACAGCACACTGTATTCTCTACCTGTAACACCACACAGCACGCTGTATTCTCTACCTGTAACACTGCACAGCATGCTGTATTCTCTACCTGTAACACTGCACAGAACACTGTATTCTCTACCTGTAACACTGCACAGAACACTGTATTCTCTACCTGTAACACCACACAGCACACTGTATTCTCTATCTTTAACACCACACAGCACTGTATTCTCTACCTGTAACACCACACAGCACGCTGTATTCTCTACCTGTAACACAACACAGCACACTGTATTCTCTACCTGTAACACCACACAGCTCGCTGTATTCTCTACCTTTAACACCACACAGCACGCTGTATTCTTTACCTGTAACACCACACAGCACGCTGTATCCTCTACCTGTAACAAGACACAGTACGCTGCATTCTCTACCTGCAACACTGCACAGCACACTGTGTTCTCTACCTGTAACACTGCACAGCACTGTATTCTCTACCTGTAACACCACTTAGCACGCTGTATTCTCTACCTGTAACACCACACAGCCATCTGTATTCTCTACCTGTAACACCACACAGCACCCTGTATTCTCTACCTGTAACACCACACAGCACACTGTATTCTCTACCTGTAACACCACACAGTACACTGTATTCTCTACCTTTAACACCACACAGCACACTGTAGTCTCTACCTGTAACACCACACAGCACACTGTATTCTCTACCTGTAACACCACACAGTACACTGTATTCTCTACCTTTAACACCACACAGCACACTGTAGTCTCTACCTGTAACACCACACAGCACACTGTATTCTCTACCTGTAACACCACACAGCACACTATATTCTCTACCTGTAACACCACACAGCACACTGTTACTACCTGTAACGCAACACAGCACTGTATTCTCTACCTGTAACACCGATAGTGGAATAAAGTAAAGAACTTTTTAAATTTAATTTGTGTTGTTTTTTTCTTCTCATTTCTGAGCACATATTATGATCAAGCACCTTTTGTCTTTGAAGTTGAGCCCCATAATAAGGACTTTATCCGATATTATCTTACATGGGATATACTGTTTATGTCTTGTCTTTTTGTCTATGTGGGATTGGCAGTGCCGGCTCTGATCCTCTGTGCCATTTAAAATAATTTTATTACTGCATCAATTCATTGCAGTGCATCAGTGAAGATGCAACACCTGCTTCTATTACTCCTTGTCTGCTCAGGAGTAGGCTAGAGGGGACCATCATAGACAGTGAATCACTCAGGGGGGTGGGAGACAAGATCAAATTTGACCAGGATACAACAGTCATTCCTTTGTTTAATGGAATATAGTAAAGTGATTAAATGTTTTCCAATATATCAATGAATTAAACTAATGGAAAATCATGCATGTCTTCTATCTTGATATATTGTGCATTTCCATTGCTCTGCATTTTCTTTGGATGCAAAGAGGGTCTCAAAGAGAGATATCTAGTTTTCCTTGGTACAAGGCCCTTATGACTTTCTTATCATTAACTAGATCCCGATCTACAGGGATTAATGCTATTGAAATGGATGATCTGTGAAGTTCTCCTCTATATGTACAATAAATGTACAGGCTCAATTCCGTACTTGGATCTTTGTCAAAAGTTAAACTATGTAATACAAGCTACATCTATTTTTCTTGGACAGTAATAAGCTAAACATTATTTCTCAGAGTGTATTACCATAAAGAGGGAAAATATATTATAACTGCATGTGAAGTAGCATATAAGGAGGCTACATAAATATCAATTTGTCCACATGTCCAGGAGCTATACCCCAGCTGCAACATGTGTAGGCAGATGTGCTGTGGCATGCAATATGGGACCTCCTTGATAATCTATATGTTATCTCGCATCCAGGCTAGAAGTTTCTTGACATAGTAACAAAATGTCCCTCAGTTGGACATTTTTTTTACCAAATAAAAGGGAAATGAGAGCAGATCAGTTTTGCTTAGTACAAAGCAAAACAAACCTACTTTGCTCATCTCGTACCTCAGGCGTAATGAGTTATCTTACATCTTAGTGTGCTGTGCTGGACGGCGCGACAACCAAAAACAGCCTTATGTTATAATGAGCCGGTCACAGCCAGATCCTCTCCCTAGGGTGGTGTGGCTCTTCTGGTCTCTGTAAATGACACTATAGGCCAGAATTGCACTGACTGGAAAACAGGACCACCAAGGTACTGACCATATGGAGAAAAGACCACAGAGGCAATGTCACTAGTGATCCATTAGCAATGATACACTTGCCAGAGTTTAAAGTGTCACTGCCATTAAATTTTTTTTTGCAGAAATCAATAGTACAGGCGATTTTAAGAAACTTTGTAATTGGGTTTATTAGCCGAAACATTAATTTTTATCATGAAAAAGCAGTTTGAAGCTCTCCTTTCTGTCTTCATTGTTCTCCTATGGAGAGAGGGAAATGAGACACCAAAACAGGGCAACAAAGAGTTAATTTACAACTACATGACCCTGCTATCTCCTCTGACAGTGAGCACTGAATCTCAAACCTCAGAATTCACTGTTACCCAGCTCTGTGCCTGTAATCATTTGTTCTCTGCTCTTTGCTGCCGACTCCCTCCACTCTCTATAGAACAGACAGGGTTGTGTCTGATGCAACAAGTCACAATTTCCTGATATTTTGCAGTGAATGAGAGATAGGGGGGAACTTGGAAAAGTCTTTTTAAATACAGATAATGGCATATTTGCCTAATAAACCCAATTACAAAGTTTCTTAAAATCGCCTGGACTATTGTCCAGGCGATAAAAAAAAAAATATGACAGTGCCTCTTTAAGCAAATGAGAAGCTAATGAGTTTATCAATGCTAATGAATTGCTATGTGACATAATGTCTTCTATACGATCAGCGATTTGCTGGTCCAGTTTTCCAGTCAGAGGCCAATTGTGACATAAATTTTTTTATTCAATTCTAACTCTAAAGCCTTTCACGGACATGCCATCAGTGAAAGGTCTGACATGGTGTATGTGTGTGTCCCCTTCCTGCACGGCATCATCGGCAGCAGCAGTCACGCAGTTGCTTCTTTACTTTCTACTTATTACTTGCTCCCAGCACCATATTGACAGATGATGCCATGCAGGGGGGAACTCCATGTCAGGCTTTCCACAGATGGCACGTTCATGAAACATGGAACGTTTGTATAAGGTATAACTCCTTTAAGGTGCATTATTTCATTTTTCAGCAAGTCTTTCTTTAGACCAGGCCTACACAAATCTTATCCAGATCTGTAAGCCAGCTCTAAAAGGAAGGAGCCAGCTACAACATACTATAGGGCAGGTTAACACAACACAACAGAGGAACATGTGATGCATATTAATGTAGTTACAGCAGTCGCTCTCTTACTAATCTACTGGTCAGTGTTACCTACCTATTCTAGCAGTTATTAGTCTCCTCATTAGGGGCCTATTACACGGGACGATAATCGTGCGAAAAATCGTTATATCGTTTGAATTTAAGCGATAATCGTTCTGTGTAATTGCAGGCAACGATCGAAAAATCTTTGTATGTCGTTGATCATTGATTTAGATCTGAAGCTAAAACTATCGCTAATCGTTCGCTGTAATTCCACGTTCGTTCGCTCAAGTTCCGCATTTTTTCACTAATAGTTCTGTGTAATTGCACATTGCCCATTGTTTCGCTTAGATCAGAAGGAATAAACGATCACAGCAAAGATAGAAATAACGATCGTAATAACGATCGTATCTAACAACCATCGTTCTGTGTAATAGCCCCTCCTATTTTCTTAGTATTGACAGAAAGTTGTCACAGGAAATCCCACCCACTTGTCTACTAGTAGCAGCTTTTAAGGACCCTTTACACAGGCCTATTACCGGCCAGGAATATCTTTAGAAATGCTCCTGCGGCTAATAATCGGCCTGTGTAAGAGTGACATCGATGGTTGATCGTCTGTTTAAGACCTGCTTTAAAATGTATCTTTATCGGCCGCACATCTTCCTGGGTAAATAGCTGTTTGTTCAGCTGATAGAGACAAAGGGAAATATATTATATATTTCTGCGGTCAGTTTCCAGACCACAAGCAGTTTATATTTACCATCAGCGCTGCTAATGATCCGTCTCTTCCATCCTCTGGCTGTGTCCTCAGGCCGCCTCCTCCTTCAGAATGGTTGACAACGAGGAGGAGGCAGGGCCTGAAAATACAGTCAGTGCCCGGAGAAGACATCTGTGATTAATCTGTATAGGGAATGCTGCATTTTTTTTTACAAAAGATAGTTGTACTTGGAAATAAAATGAGGTAAAGTACACACTGTAATTACCTATGGATAGCCCCCATTGTTATACAGATGGCATGCGCTGTACTTTATAAAATAATAATGTATCTTTGTCATCTCACTTTCATGTTAAAGGTTTTTCGTCACATCTGTTTGTGTTCATTGATGAAAAGCACCCTGTGAACTTTTATTGGTTTTCCCAGTGACTAAACCCAACACCTGCAGCCTATTCTGACTAGTAAATAAACACTTGTTTGATGTGTAAAGTGATGCCAGACTAGAAGTGATGGCATTGCAGAGACATTTGTAGGAAGTGGAGAGTAAATATAGTTCACTGGATTGTGATGCCCTGACATAATGTTGTCCTCATGGACTGTTATAGTTCATGCCCAAGATGGAGGAATCTTTAACAGATATTATGTTACTAATATTTCAAATTGGACTCAGGCCGCTTTTTGTATAATCAAATGTCATAACCCTGTCTAAAGGAACAAAATGATGAAAAAAAAATAATTGTAACAAAATATTTTGCTCGTGCACAAATTTATTGATACACTTAAAGCTGACGTGTTAGAGGCTATGCACAAGTTTTCAACCAGTGTTTGTATAGCTTCAATTAGTTTAAACATAGAATAAGAAATAGCTTTGCAAAAATATTTTGGTTAAACATATCCAACCATTTTGTTTCTACTGCTTTTATGTAGATGTGCTTCTCCATGGTAACAGACTACAGACAAGCCCTGTGTAGTCTGATCTGTCTCCTACTTCTTTCATAATTTCCTAATGTATGTTAACATGCAGTAGGTGAATAATGCAAGAGAGTATTACTACAGACTGCAACTACAGAAATACATAGGTGTGCATAGGAGCTGAAAAGTTGATGGGAATACTTTTATGAACACAGTTTGCAATGTAGCTTTATATTTTTTTAGCATTGTGGCAAGCTTATGTACTTATTGTATGTGTGCATGTGCATTCCAGGATCCTCACAAAATTCTTAAAAGCTGTTGTCCCGTAAGAAGTTTTTTAAAAAAAAAATATGTGCAGGCTGTGTAATGAAAGAAAAAGAGACTGTACTGCCCTCCCTCCTTCCCCAGGAGCCTTCATAACCTTCATAACCCCATTTCCTGGTGCAGCAAATCACTTTAGTAGTGTCCTGCCTCAGCCAGTGATTGGGTCATCGACAAAGTCTTATGCCCAACCCAGCATCAGAAAGTAGAGCGCAATGGAGACCAGGCACTGTGGTAACATGTTTATTTAAAAAAAAAAAAACTTTTCACCAGACAATCCTCAAATCCACTGTAGTATTTAGAATGTAATTTTCTTTTTGGCAATTTATACATGCCCTAAAAAGACATGTTATGTATGCTGGAATGAATGATATATAGGAGGAGAGTCTCAGCAACTACATGCTGAAAGCTGTATACAATTCCCGTCAGTCTCAGAATATAGAAATCATCTCTAGAGCTTGTTTTCTCTCTTTTTAGGCCTCTTTTCTAAGTGTCTTCTAATTTCTTGCCTTGACCCCTCAACAACCCCATCTCCACCTCCACTTCCAGAGTTGCGTTCCACCCACTGGCTCTCACCTCTTCCTTTCTCTGCTTCTTCACCCCATGGGATCCCCCTGATCCGTGTCCCCCTCCTGCCCTGACAAGGGCTTGGTGGTTTTGTGGTTTGGGTTCTTGCTTCTATTTTCTTGTATAAAATGTGTCAATGTCATTATATTATATCCTGCTGTGACTTTCTTCACTAAATAAAATAATGTATAAAAAACATGAGCACCTTTTAAAACTCATTGCAAGGAAATCCACGTAAGTGTTAGGAAGTGAATAGCAACAGCTTAAGGATGTTAAGAGTGTATGCTCCGAAGGTGTGTGAAGAGTGTACATACCCCTGAACATTCATTGGGAGAGCTTGAACTGTTTCAACAATTCATGTTTGGCAACAAGATCAACCAGTTTTAAGGAAGATTAAGCAGAAGTTGTCTGGGTCATGTACCAGCTTGTATACAATGTGTCCATTGTGAGGCATAAAGGTGGATGCAACGCAGGAATTGTCTTCTGACTGCTAACACAGGACCAGGTAGATATCAGAGAACTTCCTGTCAAATGATCTATTGTTTCCTTGTGCAATTGCTTCAAGTCAAACAATCATTCTTGCACTCTGCTAGAATCAGACAGGTCATGTTCCCTCTTGCTACAGGTGTACCTCTAATTCCTCCTTAGGAAATACAAAAACTATTTCTTCAGTGTAATGTGCAGGATGTCATCTAGGTACAATGCTCTTCTTCACATCAAAGTGACAGAGCACAATAGAACCACACACTCAGTTATATGGAAGCCCATTCCATTAGGTGTTGCTGGTGTCCAGTGTATGAGAGGTACAACTTTAGAAAAAAACTGTCCGTTTTTCTTATCAGGAATTCCTGTCAGGATTTCCTGAACTATAGGGTTGCATTGAAAACTGACACCTTTCAGAAGTTTTCCTGAAGGGTGTCTGTTCAGGAATATAGGTAAGGAAATTAAAGAACCTCTCCTATTTTCATCAGGATTTCTTGAACGGATGCCCCCATAGAAGTCTATAGGAGCACAGGAAATCCAGATGTGCATCAGGAAATCCTGATGACACTCTTGAGTAAAAACGGGGTGTGCGCTCTCCCGGAGTTCAACCAATCCAAAATCCCAGACACTTTCCTGATGTGCATCAGAAAAGCGGCCGGGATTCCAGTGCTTTCTTAGACTTCTATAGGGGAGTCTGTGCCGGAATTCTGGACTAAAATAGAATAGGATATATAAAATCCTGACCTATTTTCCAGAACTGACACCCTTCAGGAAAAAACCTGAAAGGTGTCCATGACTAATGTACCCCTATGGGTCCAGAAATCCGTCCTGATTTCCTGATAAGAAACCCAGAGAGATTTTTTTGGGACATGTAAAGGGGGCCAAAGCTACAAGTAATTACAAGTACTGTATGACTGACAAGAGCCATGTAACTGCACCTGAGACTGGTTATAATGGTAGGCCTTTGCTGTATTGCAGTAACTGGAGTGAGTGTAATCATTGCAGTGTGAATGGAAACCAAATTATGGGGAAATGAAGGGCTATATGTGCTTTGATATGAATAGTGTTTTCTGTTCCTTCTTGATATCTTTGCATGTAAATGCAGCCCAGGCTGACCTTAATATTCCCATTTGCCTATGTTAGTGAAATGACAAAGAAATGTACATTTAGTACCAATACCTATATTAATATATATATATTTTTTTATCGATAGCAGACATAAGAAGTGTAAAAGAACAAAGATGACTGAAGCGCGTCGGGACAGTACCAGCAGTTTACAAAGAAAGAAGCCACCATGGTTAAAATTAGAAATACCATCTGTAACTACTACAGCAAGCGAGGAGCCGGTCTTTGTTCAGGTATGACATCATACTGCTTTCTATGTACAGGCAGCACAAAATACTATGTAAAGGTGAATGCACTTGAAAGTAGATCATGGTGACTATATTTTGGCTTTCCGCATTCTACATTATGTCTGGTAGAGAACTTTTGGATGAAATCTCATTGAATAACATGATGCATTGTTTTCCATTCCCATTGAGACGATGTTCAAACACAGTACAAAAAGCAAAGTACAACAGTAAGATGGGTATAAAAGCTTTTGTTTTTCCACAGGCTTTAAAGAGGTTATCCAGGATTATGCAAAAAAATGGGTCCGTGGCCTCAGTTGCAAGTCTCAAAACCTGTTGCCAGGGGGTACCTCCCAGTGCAGAGATCACCAAACCACCCTGATACATAGCCCCTAAGTCCCACTCGGTTGTGAGTATTGGAACATAAATAGGGAAATACCAGGGTTGCCCCTTTTGTGTCAAAGTCTAACTTTGTTGCGAGTTTTGTGAAATGACAAGGGTTTTTACCAAAGCCAGGCATCCATCCATAGACAGCTGTTTCTGGGTATTTGCCCCTCGTCAGTGTGGAGCAGGATTCTGGCTAATGGGGGCAATGAAAAATAGACAAGCAAAGCACAACAATCACTGAGCTCAGGGACATAAGCGGAAAAAAATCCAATGATGTACTCACTCAAGAGTCTCCATTAATACATTGCCCCCTATAAATTTAAATATGCAAAAAATGGGTCCGTGGAGCCTCAGTTGTGAGTCTTAAAACACAGGCTTAAAAAACATGGCCGCTTTCTTCCAGAAACAGCACAACTCTTGTCCTGAGTTTAGGTGCAGGTTTTGCAGTTGGCCCTCCAGCTGTTGCAAAACAACAATTCCCATAATGCTCAGACAGCTAAAGCTTTCAGACTTTTGTCTAAGGCCCCATTCACACGTCTGTGTCAGTTTTTACTGTCAGGAAATCCTGATCAGGAGACCTCAAATGTCATCAGGAATGTATCAGGATTTCCTGACAGTAATCTGTTTTTTACCTTCATGAAACCATCAGGAAAAACCTTCAGGATTTCCTGATCAGAAGAAAAAAATGGTAGGTGTAGTTCTGCAAACTGGATGGTCACAGCTTGCAGAACTACAACTCCCATAATGCCCGGCTGACAGGTCATGATGATAGTTGTACTTCTGCAACCTGGATGGCCAAAGGCTGCAGAAATACAACCCCCATCAAGACCTCTTAGCAGGCCATGGTGGGAGTTTTATTTCTGGGGGGGGGGAGAGCAGTGATCTTACCTGTCCTTGTTCCTGGTCTTCTCATGTGGAACCGGGGGTGAGTATACAGGGGTGCTGCGGTATACTGGGTTTGTGCCGCGGGTGGGTGTATGGGGTGGGGGTGGGGGCGTTGGTTGCCTGTGAGGGGTCCATCGGGGGGAGTTAACCTAAGGTCCGGGGGAGTTTGGTGCTGCTGGGTGTGGGGGCCGGTGGTGGCAGCATTATGGTCTGGGCCCACTTATTTATTTGGAAGGCACTGTCAACTGATTTGGGTGTAAGTCCATCCTTGCAGATCATGCACATCCATGACACCAAGACAATGCGCATATGACAGAATTGTCTGACAATGGTTGTAAGAGCATGACCAAGACTCCAAAAATTATTGTGAAGGATATAAAAACAACCCCCCAAAGCACTATCACCACTATATAGGGGCTTGGGAGATCTCTCTATAAAGGGGTTAGAGAGAACTTATCTACGTGTGTGGGCCACCAGTAATAAAAGATGCCACATGTAAAATAATCCAGCAATAACACCCCCTATGTATGCTTGACTGACATTTCTGCATGTCATTTAAGCCTCAGGCTCTTTCCTGAGTATAGCACTAGTTAAAGGGGTACTCCGGGCTATGTACGGCTGGGGGGGGGGCTGGATATAGAAACCGACGGTCACTTACCTCCCTGGTTCCAGTGCCGGGTCTCAGATCGCGCCTCCCCGTTTTCCCGGCCGGCTGACGCTTCCTGGTCTGAGTTGCGGCTTGAGCCGTGACGTCTTAAGGCAGCTCAGCCATTCAGCGGTCGTAGCGGAGTCCAGGGTTGGCTGTTGAATGGCAGAGCTGCCTTAAGACATCACGTCTCAAGCTGCAGCTCAGACCAGGAGGCGGCAGCTGTATGGGAGAACGGGGCGGCGTGATCCGGGACCCGATGCTGGAATGTCCTGTATTCTGTCCTTGTCTCTCAAGTGATGGAAGGGATTATGCCACCAGAATGTGTATATAAGGCAAACATGTCCCCCTCATTAACTGGTTTTTACTCCCATTTTTAAAATAAAGTTCACACCCATCTGAGGGGTCACCTCAAAACTGTAAAAAGGCCTGTAGTCTGGGAAACCTAAACTATTTGATGATCGTAAAATCTAATTTTGGGGGATTGGCTACAGGTGCTCTTATTAGTGCTTTTATTAGCTACTCTTACGTTTTAGATAATTCCATTGCATTTCTTTCCCAGGTTTATTTGCAGATTGGAGATGAGCGAACCTCGAGCATGCTCTAGTCCATCTGAACCCGATCGTTCGGCATTTGATTAGCAGTGGCTGCTGAAGTTGGATAAAGCCCTAAGGCTATATGGAAAACATGGATGCGACATATGACAGAATTGTCATTGGCTGTATCCATCTTTTCCAGACAACCTTAGGGCTTTATCCAACTTCAGCAGCCACTGCTAATCAAATGCCGAACGATCGGGTTCAGATGGACTAGAGCATGCTCGAGGTTCGCTCATCTCTATTGCAGATGCCATTTGCTGTCTGACTGATTGAGATCATTATTTGCCTTTTTAATTCTGTACCTGGTTATACTTGTTGAGCTGTCTGTTTGGGGTGACTTCACCTGCCTGCAATAATAACTGTGAGGAGCATTGCTTAGATTGTATCAGAACATACACAGAGAAGGTTGGGCAGAGTTTAGACAAGTGCCGCTTCATTGTGATGGATGCCCACATCTAAACAATACATTCCACCAAAAGATTCTTCTGTAAACATCAGTATGACCTTAGTACCAGTGTTCATACATGCATACAGATCACTCATTACCCATGAATGTGTGCTTTACTTTATGTACTGAGAATACAGGTCATTTCATGTCACATATATGATACAAAATGTGCTTTCTTGCTATAGCAGGCAAAAAAGAAAACAAAACAGATTTACATAACAAATGACATGCCAAAATATGGCACATATTGGGATTTAAAGGGGCACAATTCTTAAACTTACAACAGTTATGGCTGTAAAATTAAAGTGTTTGTCCCAAGAGAGCAGTATTCCCATTAGATCTTGTACAATAATAAAGTGGTCTTCTGCGCTACATTCCTAAAACGTCTTGTTAGGTCAAAAACAGCAGTTTTTTGATGATGACGGCCCTTATTAATGATCATTAATAACGGCCGTCATTATAGAAAAACAACCTTTTTTTTACCTAAAAAAGGTGTTGTGAGAACATAGCCCAGGGCAGTTAAATTGTTAAAGGGAACCTGTCACCCCCGTGCCGGGATGAAGGCCGCCCAACCCCTGGCTAGATCCCCGGATACTTACCCCATCTCGCCAAGTCCCGCTCCTGGACCCGGTCCCGGGACGGACGCTGCATAGATGAGTCCGATGCCTATAGAGAATGATGTCTCCATTCATTCTCTATGGGTGTTGGACTCATCTCTGCAACACGCGCGTCGGGCTTCCGACAAGGATATCTCCGTCCCAGGACCGGCTCCAGGGGCGGGACTTGGCGAGAGGGGGTAAGTATCCAAGGCTCTAGCTGGGGGTCGGGCGGCCTTCACCCCGGCACGTGTGGGTGACAGGTTCCCTTTAAGAGTTGTAATCAGTTTTTTTTTCCCCCTGAACAAAGTTCTCTTTTTACTACTGCAACCCTGTATCTCTATATGCTAGCTGACTGGTCCTCCTTCCATCCCCAAACTCCTGGGGCACATGCCCCATCAGCCCTGTATTCACGTTACCGTTGGAACTTACAATGTATGGCCAAATGGATGGCATAAAAATGCAGAGCCTGACAAGGGGATGGTAAAGGGTTTATCCAGCGAAAATCTTTTCTTTTCAAATCAACTGCTTTCAGAAAGTTAAATAGATTTGTAATTTACTTCTATTTAAAAATCTTCAGTCTTCCAGTACTTATCAGCTACTGTATGTGCTGCAGGAAGTGGAACTGTAACTTTCCAGTCTGACACAGTGCTCTCTGCTACCACCTCTGTCCATGTCAGGAACTGTCCAGAGCAGGAAAGGTTTTCTATGGGGATTTGCTACTGCTGTGGACAGTTCCGGACATGGACAGAGGTGGCAGCGAAGAGCACTGTGTTAGACTGAAAACAACACACCACTTCCTGCAGGACATACAGCAGCTCATAAGTATGGGAAGACTTGAGATTTCTAAATAGAAGTAAATTACAAATCTATATAACTTTCTGAAACCAGTTGATTTGAAAGGAAAAGATTTTAGCTGGACAACCCCTTTAAGCCCCACAAAAGGTTTCATTTTGAGCTTGGGCTGGCTTTAAAATATACTCACCTTCTTTTGCCACCTCCCTGACAGAAAACACTGGCTGAGCTAATCACTGTGTGAAGTGGGTCATGGCTAATGTCACAGATTGGCTAAATGAGCGGCACGTAAGCAGGAAGTGCTGCTCAGCCAGGACCAGGTATCATCGGGACAGCAACACTGGGGAATTAGCAGGCAAGAAAAACTTCTTTTTAACCCGAGCCTATAACTAAAGATTTACTAGGGCCAATCAACCCCTTTATCCTCCTCTATAACTAGGTTTATTTAGGTCAGAATGACTAGCTAAACGTGTTCTGTTTTGTTTTTGCCTCTTGGCATTTCAGCAGCCGTGACTTTTTTATTCTGTCATTGATGTGGCTGAAGGCGGTCTTATATTAAGTTGGACAAATAGTATTTTATATGCTGTTGAGGATTACATATAAATCACTGTGTAACCTTAAAACTTTATTTTTGTACATTTTTAAAATCCCTTCACACAGTTACTATTTGACGTTTTTATTGTATTTGTGTAGTATATTCGCATAGTCCTGTATGCTAACACATTGTGATCTGTGTCACTGTGACACTATGTTATGAGCAACACTTAAGAAGAGAAATCTGGAGACCAGGGTACTTTTCTTTAGTGCCAGGAAGAAGTCATTATGGCTCTGTTTTATCCATCCGGTACTATCCCTGTGAGAATTGAGTCATACAGAATTCTGTAAAAAAAACACTTTTTCCGACATTTTCTCTGCAACAGAAAATTATTGGACTCCCTAGGAAAAGTGCAAGTTTTGTGTCAAACATGGCCTTAGGAAAGGGTCTGGATACTATTGCATGCTGTGCCCACCAGAGATCAGTAAAAGATATTTCTGTGCATCACTTAGGCTAGGTTCACACATAAGAAAGTAAAACCTAAATACCAATGTAATCTTGAGTGGAAATAAAACAATGTGTAAACAGATGAAAAAAATGTAAGTATTTTACAAAAGAAGGTGATAAATAATGAGCATGTTCATTATTTGGACAGTCATAATCAAGCACAGCTGTATGGTGTGTGCACTGCCATCCAATTTCCCATTCCCATTTCATTTCCGCATTATTAGATTGAAAATACGTTTCAAACAGTAAAACCTTTATATTATGGTGTTTGGATATAGCTTTACTGTCATGTTTTTAAGGAAATAATTTTTACTTGTTCGGGCTATGTTCAGACACTGTAAAAAATAAAGGTAAAATACAGCCGTAATTTTTAGCTAAAAACCTTGACGTATTTTTAATATAACTAGATTTGCATTTCCAGGAAAATACATAGTGCTTGAAAAGAGCGCCCCTTTACCAGTGACTTCCCTTTAAGAGAAACTTGGATCCCATTCCTTTAAGAGCGACATGGCTCCCGTCCCTATAAGAGTGACTTGGGTCCCAGACATTGGACCCATTTTGCTCTTAAAGGGACATATTTCGCTCTTAAAGGGACATATTTCGCTCTTAAAGGGACCCAGGTCGCTCTTAAAGGGACCCAGGTCGCTCTTAAAGGGACACAGGTCGCTCTTAAAGGGACCCAGGTTGCTCTTAAAGGGACCCAGGTCGCTCTTAAAGGGACATAGGTCGCTCTTAAAGGGACCCAGGTTGCTCTTAAAGGGACCCATTTTGCTCTTAAAGGGACATATTTCGCTCTTAAAGGGACACAGGTCGCTCTTAAAGGGACCCAGGTTGCTCTTAAAGGGACCCATTTTGCCCTTAAAGGGACCAAGGTCGCTCTTAAAGGGACCGATTTTGCTCTTAAAGGGACATATTTCGCTCTAAAAGGGACATATTTCGCTCTTAAAGGGACCCATTTTGCTCTTAAAGAGACATATTTCGCTCTTAAAGGGACCCAGGTCGCTCTTAAAGGGACCCAGGTCGCTCTTAAAGGGACCCAGGTCGCTCTTAAAGGGACATAGGTCGCTCTTAAAGGGACATAGGTCGCTCTTAAAGGGACATAGGTCGCTCTTAAAGGGACATAGGTCGCTCTTAAAGGGACCCAGGTTGCTCTTAAAGGGACCCATTTTGCTCTTAAAGGGACATATTTGGCTCTTAAAGGGACCCAGGTCGCTCTTAAAGGGACCAAGGTCGCTCTTAAAGGGACCGATTTTGCTCTTAAAGGGACATATTTCGCTCTAAAAGGGACATATTTCGCTCTTAAAGGGACCCATTTTGCTCTTAAAGGGGCCCAGGTAACTCTTATAGGGGCCCAGGTCGCTCTTAAAGGGACCCATTTTGCTCTTAAAGGGACATATTTCGCTCTTAAAGGGACATATTTCGCTCTTAAAGGGACCAAGTTCGCTCTTAAAGGGACCGATTTATCTCTTAAAGGGACATATTTCGCTCTTAAAGGGACCGATTTATCTCTTAAAGGGACATATTTAGCTCTTAAAGGGACCCATTTTGCTCTTAAAGGGACACATTTAGCTCTTAAAGGGACCAAGGTCGCTCTTAAAGGGACCGATTTTGCTCTTAAAGGGACATATTTCGCTCTTAAAGGGACACAGGTCGCTCTTAAAGGGACCCAGGTTGCTCTTAAAGGGACCCATTTTGCTCTTAAAGGGACATATTTCGCTCTTAAAGGGACCCATTTTGCTCTTAAAGGGACCCAGGTTGCTCTTAAAGGGACACAGGTCGCTCTTAAAGGGACCCAGGTTGCTCTTAAAGGGACCCATTTTGCCCTTAAAGGGACATATTTCGCTCTTAAAGGGACCCATTTCGCTCTTAAAGGGACCCATTTTGCTCTTAAAGGGACATACTTCGCTCTTAAAGGGACCCATTTTGCTCTTAAAGGGACCCAGGTCGCTCTTAAAGGGACTCAGGTCGCTCTTAAAGGGACATATTTTGCTCTTAAAGGGACCCAGGTTGCTCTTAAGGGACCCATTTTTCTCTTAAAGGGACATATTTCGCTCTTAAAGGGACCCAGGTCGCTCTTAAAGGGACCAAGGTCGCTCTTAAAGGGACCCATTTTGCTCTTAAAGGGACATATTTCGCTCTTAAAGGGACCAAGGTCGCTCTTAAAGGGACCGATTTTTGCTCTTAAAGGGACATATTTCTCTCTTAAAGGGACCCAGGTTGCTCTTAAAGGGACATATTTCACTCTTAAAGGGACCCAGGTCGCTCTTTAAGAGCGAAATGGGTTTCTTTAAGAGTGAAATATTTCCTTTAAAGGGACCCAGATCACTCTTAAAGGGACCCAGGTCGCTCTTAAAGGGACATATTTCGCTCTTAAAGGGACCCATTTCCCTCCTCAAGGGACCCAGGTCGCTCTTAAAGGGACCCGGGTCGCTTTTACAGGTACTTAGTTCGCTCTTAAAGGGACCCATTTAGAGCGGCTTGGGTCCCTTTAAGAGCGACTTGGGTACCGTTCCTTTAAGAGCGGCTTGGGTACCGTCCCTTTAAGAGCAGCTTGGATCCCGTACCTGCTACATGGCTGCCTCAGCTCTGCTATTTTACTGACTGACCTCTGCTACTTATAATGGTAAAGACCATTGCTCGGTTACCATGACAATCTTACTCATGTCAGGGAGACAAAATGGTTAAGGACCTTCCATATATTACATCTTCTATTGGCCAATAGTGTACATGTGACTGTGGATGGTGTGATACAATGCATGACGAGACCTTAGAGTTCCTATTGGCTGCTATATTTCAGCTATTTGCATATGTGCTGTGATTGGCTGTCAGCAGTTAGAGTGTGGCCATTATTTTCTATGGGAAATTTGGGGTCTTTAAACGTAAATTTCTTAAAAACGACAAATCCGATCGAAACGAAAAATAGCACACCACACACCGCCGAGGGCTTCGAAACGCAGTTTGAACGGAGTCTGTGCGCAAAGCGGTTCGGGCTGTATTACGCGCAGAAAAATGGCTGGAAGAAGAAACGGAAGAAGAAGAAGAAGAATACGGATTACAATATAGTGCTTTTCAAGTACTATAATAATGTGCTCCATTGAAATCTATGGGAATTTGAAGGGCAGTGCACAGACTGTATAGAATAATGGTAGTAATTTATCACGGCCATCCAAATAATGAACATGCTCAATGTATAACAACCTAAAATTGCTAAATACATAATAATGTGTGAGAATCTGTTCACACATTGTTTTATTTTAAACTTTTATTTTACCGCGTGTGAACAAACCCTACGAATGAAGACCATCATTATGAAATAATGGCTGTTATTTAGCCTCAAGCGGCCAAAAATAGACATAGCGGAAACATAGCTTACATATGGGAAAACTCCCGATGCACAAACCCTGATTTTGGCTGATGCTCACGTTGTATACATCAGAGTTAAAGCGAATGTACCATCAGGTACATCACTTTTTTTTTTTTTTACACAAATGGATTGGTGTGGGAATGCCGCTGGTCCGTTCCTCTTTTTTAACCACTGCCCGGTCCCCGCGCAGGGTGGCAGTCCATTCCTGAGAACCGGCCCAGTATGAAGCACAGGGGGTTGGTCTGCCGGCCCCCAGTGTAACAAGACCCCTCCCCTCTTTGACGCGGCTCTATTAGAATCAATGTCTAATTGAGCTGGGGGCCGGCGGCGGTTCAAAAAAAGGACCGTACCACCAGCATCCCTGCCCTTTTTTTTCTTCACTTATTTCAATTTTCACTTTTTTTTTATTACAAAATGAAAGCTGTGTATGTTCTCAAAAACAAAATTACATGTAGGTTGGCAGAGGAATAGAACAGTCTGCTATAAAACTGGCTCATAGCTGAAACTTAAAAATGTGCCTGTCCAGAAAGGTGGCAAAGCTCCTGGACAGAAAGGGGTTAAATTGTAGAATGCAAATATGAGAATGCCTGGCCAGTTATAACTCTGATGTAAGCCGGGTTCTGAAAAACATAATATGACCCCCTTTCTCCAGTCGTGTGCTACACACAGTATTTCAGTATAGTACCCTGGACAAAGAGAGGAAATAGGCACTCATAAACAAATTCTAATATTGAAAAGGAGCGCCCGCGTCAACAGATACTCATTTAGGTGTATTTATAATGTTTTCCGTTGTGCACCAAGCAAAACACACAATAACTTGATAAATGGAAAAAACAACTATTAATGGACTTTTGTTGCAAAATATAATATAGGTACAAAATTATGCTTTGTTATTATGTTCCAAAATAGTGTGGTGCTAAACTGATGAACAAATGTCGACACAGTACCAGATCATGCTGACAGTCGGCTTATGTTGCCTTCATTATTCACAATTGGAGGAAGACTGCTTTGACCCATTCATCAGCCTAGGGCGACCCTTGAATACATAATAACATGGCCGTGAGTGTGGTCTAGTGCTCGCAATGACCTGGACATGTTTCCTAATTTCCTCTGAGTGGTCATTATGAATGATGTGGATGGGTGCTGGTTGAGGTTATTTACAGAGAACATGATTCAGCTTCAGTGTTTAGCTCCAGCTCCACTGTTCTGGAATAATAAAGACATATTACATCTGTTATAGATTCAGACCTTGGCTTTACCTCAGTAGTGTCATGGTGCCTTCTTAGTATTAGTCCTACTAGCTGCTTTGCTGCCCAGAGAATTTAGTGCTGGAAATATATTGTGTCATTAAACTTAAGCTATTTTCACACTATGTTCATGTCCCCTATTTAACAAATGCTCCAAAATAAAAAAATAAATAAATAAATCTGGCTTTTATGGTATACATATCCTCTGACGGCCTTATGAGGCCTCCTTATGGATAGTGGGGTGCTCTGTAATAGGTGGCTCAGGCTGCTGCGCTATTCCATACAGCTTCATACAGTTGGGCTATGTTCACACTACGTAAGTTCGGCAGAAATCATGGCCGTTGTTACAACGGCCGTGATTCCTGCGGTACTTAAACCTGCTGTTCTGTTCAGTCAAAAATTACCGAATTTGAAATTTGATATTTTTTAAAATATTCATTATGCGGTTTTGAAACTTGTGGTTCATTGACTTTTCCTCATTTGAGGGGTTCTTACTAATAGCAGTTTTTATTTATTTATTTTTTGTTTACTTTTTGCTCCACGTCTTTTTTTACTCTTGTACTGTTAGGTCAAAAATGACCGATAGCCTTTTATACTAATCTCCAAGCATTTTTTGAAAAAAATAAAGGAGTTATAATCTCATTCTGGTCAATCAGTAACCGAGACGACAGAAAGCCAGACATGATGTTACATTACAATGCCACTAAAGGGGCAGGTGATACTCTAGATCAACTCATAGGCACTTACACCTGTAAACGCAAAACTAATCGGTGGCCATTGGTTGTTTTTTACAATATTCTTGATGTGTCGGCGCACAATGCATTTGTGTTATGGCGTGAAATAGATCCAAATTGGAACAAAAATAAACTGTATAAAAGAAGAATGGGAAATTTTTTTAGAGGAATTGGGAAAATCACTGGTTAGCCCATATATTGAACAAAGAAAAGTCTCAGGTCCGGGAACCAGGCACCGGAGCGCCGCAATGCGGGACCCGCCACTGGAACACATGGATGACATGGGGGGGGGGGCACTTTTTTGCTGGGACCGGGGAGGAGGTGACTGAGGGAAAAGACGTCCACTCACCTCCTCCCCGGTCCCAGCAAAAAAGTGCCCCCCCCCCATGTCATTCATTGAATAGCGGCCACAGAAAATCCTGTCATAGCACACTGTGGAGCGAGCTGCTCCGGCTGCACGTTCCATAGTGTGTAGTGGGGAGTTCTGATGCGGGTGCGCACAATGCGCCTACATCAGAACAAAGCAGCGCTAAAGATCATCCGAAAAGATGATCTTTTCTTAAACCGGCCATTCTGTGACCCGGCCGGGTCACGGAACGGCCGGTCTCTTACATAATGTGAACATAGCCTTACAATGCATAATTTTTTTTGTATTATAGATGACAATAATTGGGTAACAGGGCCCTCCTTGATGTGTATTTTGGGCAAAAACTGTGAGATGCAGTGTAAAAATAGCCTAAAACCTTTACTATAAAAACTGCTTATTTTATAGTCATTTAAAATTGCCTTCTTGAGAGCTGACCTCACATAAACCGAGTTTTTTATATAAAACACAGTTATTTTATCTCATACATAATCTTGTTAGTTAAAGGGGTTCTGTGATTCCAAAACTGCTGCCTCATCTAGTTCAGCAGTCCCTAGTCCCTACTTTGATGACCTGAGGTCTGGCCCCTCTTGATGGCACGCTAAACCCACTGCAGCCAATCACTGCAGAGTCCTCAGAATATCAGCAGTAAAAACTGCTGCTTGCTAGGGCTAGTGAATGCTTAACACTGTACTAACCTTGCCTGTTCCAGTGCTGATGATGCCTGATGATGCTCTGCTCTTCTGCAGAGCATCATCAGGCATCATCAGCACTGGAACAGGCAAGGTTAGTACAGTGTTAAGCATTCACTAGCCCTAGCAAGCAGCAGTTTTTATGGAGAACCCCTTCAATGTTAGAGGTGATGCAGAATGCATGTGATCAAATGGCCTTACTTCAGGAGGTAGCAGCAATCGATTTTGAATCAAAATAAATCTGCATCTACAGTTTTTGTAAAATTTATACACTTAACCTAATGTATTATATATGTTGTGTGAATCATTTGCTGAATGAAATATGTGATTAAAACACATTGGGCAATTGTTACAATAAAAACATCTCTACTTCCAGCCCTTCAAGCGCCAGACATTTTTAAGAAGTGTGAGTATGCCAGTTGAGAACACAAGAATTCCTTCTCCTCCCAATGACTCGAAGCGGCCAATCTTACAACGACAGACCTCAATCACCCAGACCATTAAAAGGTAACAATTGTCATAATATTTGTTGTTGTTTTTTAGTATCATCAATTGTAAGGCTATGTTCACACTATGTAAAAGTATGGCCGTTGTTGCCATCGGCCATACTTGCACGTGTATGTACATTGCCTTTCCTTCTATGGGATCCCGGCCGGAGCGTATACACATAGAATATGCTCCAGCCGGGATCCCATGCGGCGCCGCAAAGAACTGACATGTCAGTTTTCTGAGGCCGTAGAAAGACCTGTCAGTTCACACAATGAAGCAAGCGGCTTCGGCCACTTGCTTCATTGTGTGCTATGAGAGTTCTGATGCGGGCCTGCATCAGAACACTGCGGCCGGAAAGATGATCTTTGCACAGACCAGCCGTTCCGTGACCCGGCCGGTCTCTTACATCGTGTGAACATAGCCTAATAGTCATCACACAGAGAAAAATAAACTTCATAGTGGTTTTGCTAAGATGGGGTGTGAAGGTTATGTTCACTGATGCAACCAGTCTTTCTCTGCTCCTGTGCATCTAAGATGAAAATAAAACAAAGTTTGCAAATAGCTTTGATTAAAATATCCCTTCTGTGTCTGTAGCTCAAGAAAAACAGACTTCTGGATAGACTGATCCTTTTATCTTCCCCTACTTCATGGGGACAGGTGATTGTTAGTATCACTGCTGAATCAGACCACACAGGTTGTTTGCAGTTTGTTTCCATAGAGAATCCAAGGTCTGCATAGGGGCTGTACATACAGAACACCCGGATATGCTGAGTAATTCACCCGGATATGCTGAGTAATTTATGTATTATCAGTTTTTAGTGACATCCCATTAAGTTATAATGTAATACAAAGAAAAGTGGTTTGAATAGTAAACCCTGGTACAAATAGAATCCAGAAACGTCACTTAAAATGTGAATGTACCATTGGTACATTCGCTTTAAAGGGGTTATCCAGTGCTACAAAAACATGGCCACTTTCCCCCTACTGTTGTCTCCAGTTTGGGTGTTTTTGAAACTTAGTTCCATTGAAGTAAATGGAGCTTAATTTTAAAATGCACCTGAACTGGAGACAACAGTAGGGGGAAAAGTGGCCATGTTTTTGTAGCGCTGGATAACCCCTTTAAGCTTTGCACATGGATAGAACGGCGCCGGCCTGCCCCCAGTGGGAGGAAACCCCATTAATTCTAATGGAGCTGCGTCATAGAGGTGCCGGCCCATCTCCAGTGCTTCACCCCTTGCCGTTGCAAGGGAATAGCATGGCGCTGTACGCGGGAATCGTTCTTGGTTCATAAAAAGGACCGTGGCACCAGCTTCCCTGGAATGTACTGATGGTACACTTGCTTTAAAATAACACATATAAAATGCATTACAAAATAGAAGTAAACTGCTTGGGCTCAAATATATCCTCAAGTAAGAAATAACATCTGAGGGTTAATAGCCTGTATTAGATAAAACAGTATTTAACACTTATGTAACTAGGACCCTATTACACAGGATCATTTTTGTGCAAAAAGTCATTATATTGTTCAGATTTAAACAATGAGATCATATAATTGATCATGTGTCGTTGATCGCATCTTTTAAGCTGAACCTAAAATCATTGTTAATCGTTTGTTAATCTTCGCAGTAAGTAAAGGTAGATCATGAGCTATAGAGTAAATGATCCTTGTAATGATCGTAACTAACGACTATCATAGTGTCGATTTCAGGTAGCTCTAGTTTGCTATCGATCGTTGGGGGTAAAAGGAATGCTGAGGGTAATTACGAGAGAGAGAAGTGTGAGTGTAAATGAAGAAAAGGAGGGAGGGGAGTAGGGAAAAAGGAGGGGGGATTTGTAGAGTTTTCACCTTTATCTCAAGTCTTTATAGTGACACGTGAAAGCTAAAATAAGCTGATAAAATAAGATGATATGTATTAAGTGAAGTAAATATAATAAATCATGATCAGCCCAATGTTGACATCCTTTCAGGGTAGTCCCCTGAAAAGTGGGTTAGAACTTCAGAGGGCTCAATTGATGAATAGTATAAATTCAGGTGAGTCCATAAACTGACACCAGGAGAACCAGATGTTGTCACATTCTCAGACCAGCCATGTTCCTCTGCCACAATCTCTTCTATTCTGTCCATCGCCCTAACTTCTGTGATCCATTGGTCAAGAGAGGTTGTTGTGTAGCTTTTTCAATCACGCGAAATAACTGCACCATTTCGCTGCCATCAAAACCATAAAAACACACTTATATATTTTTTTATCATTAGCTGGTTTCTGTTTCTCCCCATCCTCACTTGAATGGAAACAAATAGCCCACAAAAAAAAATCCCCCCAATGTACTGTACACCTCTGACAGAAGCTGCAAAATACACTTTGAATTAGTCTTGTTATGTTCACCAATATGTCTCTCGTATTTTTCCTGAAAGGAAGCATGTCACATTTGACAGAATCAGCACCATGCCAGTAAAGGGGCATCTGGCACGCAGGAGACCTATATATTATAGGAAACGTCAGAGAATCTCTACTTTTTTTTGCAGGTAGATTTTGAAGTGCATGTAGGGTGCTGCAATTCTGCATGATTTTTTTTTTCTGTTGGAAATTTTTTTATTATAGTTTATAACATTTGACTGGACTCACATGGCTAATAAACAATTGGTTTGACGTGAATTAACTTCCTTGCATGTCTATTAATTCTGATAAATGTTTCAGTGGAAGCAATAAAACGCACAGGATAAGAGTATTTTATGTAAACCAATAGTATAGTAAAGGTTTGAAGGATTAGAAATGAATAAAATCACTGTCGTACGCGAGTTGGTTGCAGATATATTTTTTATTTGTGTCATTATTCTTCTTTTGTCACCTAGGCTAAGAGCAGAGTTTCAACGCAACCAATTACATAGACTCAACGTTTCAGCTTATAAAATAATATTATTCTGAAGACTAATTTAAAAACATAAAATAAATGACAAGAAAGCAGTAAAATAGGGTGGTTTTAATCATGCCATACTCCTAATGAATTTTGGCGATCCAAACCCATACTAATATAAAAAAAAAAAAAAAAGTTCTATTATATAAGCTTAGTAAACCTGAAATTCACAGTTACTCCTAAGGTTATTTGTAATGGTACTTATGGTGGCATCTACACGTGGTCAGTCTACAAGTGGTCAGTCACTTAATTTTTTGCAACCTGAGTAATTGTGTAAGAAATTTCGGATTCAGTCTTTTAAAAGGTCTATCCCAGGCAGGCAGGGGTGTGGGGGAAGATAATAAAGAAGTTATGATTACACGCTTTTAAGGCTATTTTCAGACACCGTAAAATATGGTCGTAACTTTCAAGTAAAAATACAGATGTGTTTTCAATATGAAGTTAATCAAAAATTGGATGGCAGTGCACCATATTGAATAATGTAATGATTACAACCGTCCAAATAATGTTTTTTGTCCATCCATTCACATGTTGTTTCACATTTTTACTGACAATCACAGCCATATTAAAGTGTCACTGTCGTTAAAATTTTTATTGCAGATATCAATAGTACAGGCGATTTTAAGAAACTTTGTAATTGGTTTTATTAGCCAAAAAAATAATTTTTATCATGAAAAAGCAGTTTGAAGCTCTCCCTCTGTGTTTATGGTTTTCCTATGGAGAGAGAAAGTAGGGGCAGCAAAACAGGACAACAAAGAGTTAATTTACATTCACATCACGGGCTCTCTCCTCTGACAGTCACCACTGACCTCTCTGACCTCTGAATAGCACTGTGAATAGCTCCCCCGCTGAGCAATCCTTTTTTCTTGGCTCTCAGCTGTGCTAATCTCGCTCCTTCCCCCTCCCCCCTCCCCTCTTCATAGACCAGACAGATCCGACTGATGAAAAAACAGTCAAGATTTCCTGATTCTGAGCAGTAGATGACAGAAAAGAGAGGAGGGGGGGCCTGGGGAAAAGGCTTTTTACATGCAGATAATGGCATATTTGGCTAATAAACCCAATTACAAAGTTTCTTAAAATCGCCTGGACTATTGATTTCTGAAAATAAAATTTAACGACAGTGACACTTTAAGCTTTTATTTTGCTGTGTGTGAACCCTAATCTGCAAGAAAAAGAGTTCTCCATTCACTGTCAGATGAACTATGGATACCTGTGAATAGGGATCTTTCTCACTGAGAGCTGTTATGTAAGCTGATGCTTGTATTCATCACCTGTTAAATACTAGTCTGTATATTAGATAACATCTAAGTGACATGATAGAAACCAGATCATTCTTTCACTATAGGTTACATCTGATATTATAAGAAAGAAAAAAATGCAAGCAACTCTTTAGTGTGTTTGGAGTTCCTCTTACAGAGAAGTAGCACAACAAATATCATCATCCAGGAATTTCTCCCAGCTGGCAGCAGGCCTAGATAATACAGCACATGACCGAGATCTGAATGCCATTCAGTGACAAAATCAGTAGTCTACTAAAAATATACATATGCCATAACTCATTTAACATGTGGGTCATATTAGAGTTCGTTTCCAGTATCACATTTAATAATACATACACACACACACACACACACACACACATATATATATATATATATATATATATATAGCAATAACAGTACAAGGTAAGATATGACTTGTTGTTAAGGGATTTTTTTCATTGAAACCCTGTTGATAGTTCAACATATTTGTCGATTTAACAGGAACGACTCCTTACACCAGAAAAAAAAGCTGTTAAGTATTGGCCACTAGTTGTTTCCTTTTCACTTCAAATTATTTTCCACTGCCTGTTAGGGCAATTCCATGTCTAGCAGCTGAAAGAGCAAGATAGAACACAGGAAGTGGGGGCGGGCTTGGATGCAGGGGACACAGCCTGGACTGTGTGCATGCAATCTGATCCTGTTTCCCTCCTTCAGAGGGTCCACACTGTACTTCTGCAGGGCCAGGCTGTGCCTGAAAGGTAAATCAAGGCCTCCATTTTATCTCTTACCATCGATAAAGCTGTAGGCAACTGTTCAACTGTACATTGCTGCCTCCTAATGTAACCCTTTCTCCAGGACCCCCTTCCTGGCTGTGGTTCGCCCTGCTTCAATTTGTTTCCTTTGTGCTCACATAGCACCTTATAAACCAAGTGTATTGATATCCTACTTCACTCCCATACATTCCATCTACAGTAGTATACGGTAAACTATTCTACAGCACAATGCCAGTCTGTTTAGCCCTGTGCACTTTTTCTAAGCCTAATGTCATGGCATTGCAGAAAGAAGGAGGGATTTTGAATAGGGGCTGTCCTCCACAGTCGAAGTGTGTATAACACTTGCAAACAGCTTCGCTCAAGGGTTCATGTAACAAAACTATGCACAATTTTAAAATTCAGAAGTTTTGAAACAACAGGTACATTTCAAAATCTCCTGAGAAAATGTTATTTCTCAATAGCTCTGATTGGAATTGTTTTAAAGAATAAAAAGTGTTAACCTGGAACATTGTTAGGGTATGTTCACACTAAGTAAAAGCAGCGGAATTCCACAGCGGAGCCCCCACTATGGAATCCTGCCTGCTTTAGTGTGTCTGTGGGATGTCCCGTGCCTCTGCTCTCCGGCAGGCAGGATTCCACGGTGGGGGCTAGCTTTTTCGCTTTTACTCAGTGTGAACATACCCTTAATGAGCCATTATCTCTCAATGGAGTTAAAGAAAGGCTTTCATAATGGCCATTGTTTGATAATGTCAGTTGTAAAATGTTCATAAATATTATTTACAACCACCATTGTAAAACAGCACCCATCATGTCAAAAACAACGGATGTTATTTTGCATAAGAAGATGTTGTGTGAACATACTGTAGCCTTATGTACACAGCTAATAGTGGACATACATTTAGCCTTTTCTACAGTCTCTGTTCTCCTTTTCTCCGTAGATTGTAAGTCATCATGGATGGGGCACTCTCTAAGTCTGTACCAGGTTGTAAAGGGGAAGTATCTGGGAGGTGGTACATACCCAAATAGTGAAGGTCAGGGAGAATTCAGAAAGACCGCCTCCCAGACACTTCCCCAATGCCACAGCTAGGTTTTAGACTAAAACATAGTTGTAATAGTAATGAGTAGTAATTAAATAGCCTGTCAGGGTTTCATGATGACCATAATTTAAGCAGCATATATCTACCTTTAAAGTCATACCCCTTTGCATTTTATAGGTACAGTGGTCTGGAGTGGTGTTTTAATGGAGTTTTTAAATAATGGTAGTAGCAAGTTAGAGCTGAAAATTGTTGTTATTTCATCTTGGGAAATATTTTACACTGCAGACTTCCTCTCTAGTAATTATTGTGATCATCCTCGAGTCTCCAGTCTCTAATAGTGATGAACAATAGGTACATAAAAATGATGTATTACAGTTTCCGTCCAGCCGTGAGTCAATGAGTTGAAAGAGAGTTGGGTTTATAAATAACTCAATAACTTTTATTGACAAGTCAGGATTTTTTCATCCAGTCTAGTGGATTTTGTTTTCCTTGCCATCAGCACTTATTTACTCTGAGATATATGTATTCAGACCTATGGAGAACATCACACTTTAAAAGAGTACCTGTCATTGGTAAAAACTTTTAACATGTCATAGAGACTGAGTGTTCCAAACGCAACTAATCAGGAGAACGAGCTGGAAAAATTCTGTGTGCCGTGCATTCTTTTCTGTGTTATGTGACCTGGATGGCCACATAATGTAAGTCTACAGGACCATCCAGGTCAAAGACGCGAGGCAGCATGGTCATCCCCCGGATCTCCTGTGTACTCAGACTTGTACCTTGACTGTTCAAAACTTTTGACATGTCTCAGTGACATGTCAAATGTATTTCTAATGACAAGTACTCTTTAATTCTACACTTGTTGCTTTCACATATTTTTTCATTGCAGGGGCACTGCTGACTGGTTTGGAGTAAGTAAAGACAGTGATTCCACTCAGAAATGGCAAAGAAAAAGCCTTAGACATTGCAGCCAGAGATATGGAAAGTTAAAACCACAGGTCATAAGAGAAATGGATCTTCCCAGCCAAGATAACATATCCTTAACAAGTACAGAAACACCACCTCCTCTTTATGTGGGACCAACACAGTTTAATATGCAGAAGGTATGGTCTTTTATGGTTGCACTGCACACAACATCAATGCCTTTCTTTGTACATGATGAATAATAATTATATGTGTAGATTATAGATCCTTTGGCAAGAGGGCGTGCTTTCCGAATGGTGGAAGACACCGATGGCTACAGTATGCCACATACACCTATTACTCCAGGAGCAACTTCTCTCTGTTCATTTACAAGCTCAAGATCTGGATTCAACCGATTTCCTAGAAGACGGAAAAAAGAGTCTGTAGCCAAGATGAGCTTTAGGGCAGCAGCTGCCCTTGTTAAGGTAAGGACTCGCATGAATTAGGTATATTCTTCTCATCTACGAATGAGCTACATGACAATACCCTCATGAGCATAACTACTACAGGGCCCACAGAGGTTCCAAGTTATCCTGCGTAGAGACATAGTGTTGAGTTTCTGTTGTCTCACTCCACTCTATGGAGTCTCCTTTGTGTAGATAGTCTGATACATGACACTACTATTCATCCTATGGTATGGCAACTACTGCAGTTCAGATTACTAACAACAAGGTGGGGGAACATTCCTGACTTTTCAGTGTATTTTATGAATTTTAGTTACACTTCCTGCATACTGTTTCAAGTTCAAAACAGTGTTGATAGCGAATTATTCAAAATAAGAAAAAGCTGAATAGTAAAAGAGCAACAAAATAAAAAATCACTTGTAGGCCACGATCACACATTTTTTGGTCGTTTGACAGATGTTTTTTGGACGACCATAATTTTGTGTCTGTTATTTCAAAACATTGGGCATTATTCCATAAACAACTGCCATTCAATTCAACGTTGGTCAAATGGCCAAAAAGAGACATTGTGGGAGATTTATCAAACTAATGTAAAGTAGAATTGTCTTAGTTGCCCCTAGCAACCAATCAGATTCCATCTTTCATTTTTTAAATAATCTTTGAGGAATGAAAAGTGGAATCTGTATGGTTGCTAGGGGTAACTAAGACAATTCTACTTTACACCAGTTTGATAAATCTCGCCCATTGTGTGGTCATGGCCATACAATGCAATCTGACACCATGGAAGTGGCACACAAAATCCTTTATTGTTTTGTTATGGTGTAAGCTCCATATAAGGTTCAGCCTTCTTTTCTTTAAAAAAAACCTTTAAATAGGATTTAAAGTAATGACTATTGATATACATATAACAATTGATATAACATTATCAATAATAGTAGAGCAACAAAAGAGACAATTGCTGTTCTGAGCACAAAGGTTTTGTCATTTCCATTCCTACACGTAAAATACATTTGCAGAAACTATAGATTACTAGAGAGGAGCGAACTTGCTAAAAGTTTGAGTTTGCACAAACCCATGTTGCATCTTCAGGCAGCGGGATTCAAATGCCGATTGTTCGGGTTTGTGCAAATTAAAATTTTCAGCAAGTTTGCTCGTTCTATATGAAGAAGAATGCCTTAAGTGGTAATGCTCCACTATGTGTAGACATGTATTGGATAAACAGATGTGACTGTTCATTTTAGTACTTATGGTACATAATTTGTTTGACCCTTTTTAAAAAATACAGGGGCGCTCAGTAAAAGAAGGTACGCTACGAAGGATACAACGAAGAAGCTTCACCCCAGTTAGTTTTCTTGAAGAAGACACGATGGATTTTCCAGATGAGTTAGATACATCATTTTTTGCCAGGGTAAGACAAATCTGAATCAATTTTTTTCATCCATAATTATAAAAAGGGGAACAGATAAAGCAGTGACGTCTTCATCCATGTTGTGATTTTTTAAATAAAAAAAAAAAATGCAGCTTTATGTGGATCTCCTTTATGGACCACATTTTACCATTTTACATTGTTTATATTACAAGGGCCATCTTCATTTAGTACCTGGGCATAAATGTTTCATAGAATACAAAACTGGAGATACATGAATATACTGACCAACTATAACACTATAAATAGCATTGAACACATCTCATGACAGTGACAGCTGTCAATACTGGAATATGTTAGAAGCAAGTGATCAGTTGGTTCTTGAAGCTTTAAAATATGAAAGGATGTGAATGATATGGACAAGAGCCAAATTGTGCCTACCAAAAATTGACCAAGCAAGGAAAAACAGTAAAGCAACCCATTAGTGTGTGTGCAGCGTAAAGGCTAGCCTGTACGGTCCAATCCCTGGCAAGGGCAGAGCAGCTCCCATACGCTTCAGTGGAAGTAGGGGACATATAAGTCCTTCCTTTATTTTACCCATTACTTTGAATCCACTCCTGGGTGGTTTTATTTAGTCTTATGGCTAATTTGTGTATGCCGAAATTTTCATCTTAACAAAAATGTCTATAAACATTTGTAACAAACTCAGTAACATTATTAGATAACAGAATTAAATCTTTGGATTTTTATATAAAATTCTGAGCAAATATACAGAAGGCCTCTAGCGGGGAATTTCCAGGATTGCACTGTACCAGGCTGAGAGAAAGGAGACATTATCTTATAAAAGGGGATTATCTGTTAGTCATGATAAAGTGTGTGGGGGAGCTAAGAATAATAATAAAGTTAGAGCAAACACTGTGATAATGCAGGAAAAATAAATGGTCTCAACAGATTTCCAACTTTTTAGTACCCTAGATAAAACAGTTATTAATAATAATAATCATGGTTACATCTCTGGCCAACTCAGTTGTGTATTGTAAAGACATCATAGCACTTCCTTGCTCCAGGACCCACAAGAAGTACTAATGCAAACCATGATGTGTGGCATGCCATGTCCTTACAGTATTGTGTGTTTACCAGGAAGGAGCTCTTCACGAAGATATGTCCAGTTATCCCGATGAAGTGTTTGAATCCCCATCAGAGGCTGCCATAAAGGAGGCAGAGCAGAACGCAAAAGCCGAAGATACTGTTGAGCGTACAGGAAGCGCTTTGGATAAGAGTGAACTAGAAAAAAGCCACTTAATGCTGTAGGTGGACATGTGAATATGGAAAATATATGTGTAAATCTTTAAAGGGAATCTATCACCAACTTTGGACCTTTAGAGTTTTTTCCTGGACTCATCTCATGAACAGAGTGAGATCTGCTAACAAGTAGAGGCTAATTTAGTATGATGCATCTTTTATCAGATTTACCAATAGAAAACTACAACTAACCCCTTTAAGTAAAAGTCTGATTTTGTCACAGCTAACATATGCATAAATACATTCTGCGTGTTTCCAGGCCATTGGAAAGAGGGTGGCGCAAGACAAAAGACGGACATCTCGTACAGCCAAAAATCCGATTGTGCCAAGAAGTTGTCAGTGTTGCTCCTCAAAAGCGAGGACAACGTATAACTATCCCAGTGAGGAAACTCTTTGCAAAAGAAAAAAGGCCGTATGGACTGGGAATGGTGGGAAGATTAACAAATAGGACTTATCGCAAGAGAATAGATAGCTATGTAAAAAGGCAAATTGAAGATATGGATGATCACCGGTAAGCGCAATTTAAAGGTAACAGAATAAGTCTCTGTGTACCAATTGGTGTGTATTGCTGGCAGAGGCGTAGATGACTTGTGTTCTCTTACATTCATTTGCTTCCATGGTTAATGTTACATGTTTTATTGTATGTATACTATAGACAGTCCAGTTATTGATGTGACTGATTCTTTATCTGTTCTTTGTTGTGAGCATTATATGAGGCTGTATGAAGCCTTTGGGAATTTTGGGGACTACATGATGTGGAAACGATAGGAAGAATCCCGGCACTCACCAAGATAAATTATGCTAGTTTATTCAGCGCAAAACATCATAGGGTACAGAGATGTTTTGCACTGAATAAACAAGCATAATTTAACTTGGTGAGTGCCGGGATTCTTCCTAATGTTATTTCTTGGAGGCTGCCCTGCCACAAGCACCACCACCACAGACTGCCATCCCCCACTATGCATGATGTTGTATGCCAGAAGTTTTCGGGACATATACTTATATTACTTGGAATGGTATGTTAGCAATGATTTGACATGAAATGGCCATTTGCTATGGGTATGGATACTTTTTGAGCACTGTATGGTAGTACCGGTATGTGGGCATTGGGTGGCAGTATTACTGTATTGGCACTAATCTGTATTGTTGTTTTTTTTCTTACATTAGTAACCATTGCTGTACACATGGTTGTAATAATAGAAGCAACCAAGAATTATGCCTATCATTATCTCAGTGCTATTTGTATGTATTATAATTATTATACATTTTAGACTGTAGATCTTCCTCACTACTACAGCAGGAGAATGAGCACGTAAGGGTGAGGACAACACATAGCAATGCAAGTAAACTAAGAACTCCAGGTGCGAAATGCGATGGCCACTGTTGTTTGTGCCCTTTGTGCCAGTTTGTTTTAACTAAACCTGGTAAAGTGATAGAAAACCTTTAAATAAAGCAAGTTTTACCTTTTGGAGACACTGGACTTTTATGTTTGTCTATCATACATTGTACAACAAAATTGATGAGCTTGTCAGAATGGAGAACTTTTTTCTTACATGACCAATGTAACTTTTAAGAAAGTTAAAGATTATGTGAATAAAACTAAGATTTAAATCTGTAAGTATATTAAAAATTAAGACCATTGGTCAATAGAGGCACCGAACTGATGTGAAAGTAATAGCTCCTCCAATTCAATGGACAATTAGCCATTATATCAGCTGTTATACTGCTATACTGCCATAGTAGAGCAGGTGACACAGAGACTGATCAGAAACTTCTATAAATCCTTAATATTTTATCAGAATCATATAATGGGTGGTTATTGTTATCATAATGTAAAATACATGTAAGATTTTAGGAATTATTAGTCAGTATTGTTATGTTTGGGGTTGAGCATGGAGTAGTGAAACCATTCCTGGCAAAACTACAAGAGCTTGCAATATGCATTGATATTGAATTAGTTGCTGGATTTACCTAGGGTTGCCTGGGCAGGGGAAACATTCTGTGGTATACGATTGGCATGTCGGTCATGTTCATATTAGAAACAATGCACTGTAAGCCAGTTTGCTTTATGATCTTTCTTCATGTATTGTACAGACATTTGCACACTGGGATCTGCAAATATTTGCTCTGTTAAAATGGAGCAGTGGGATAGTCTCTGTCTACAGACATTTGTAAGTGCACTGAATGAATAGAATGGGTAGGAAAATGTGTACCTTACCTAAAGGAATTCCAGAGTTATCATTTTGCATTGATGTCTATAATGAAAATGAAGAGTTTTTATAGTACCTTAGAGATGATAACATGTAGACCCTGGCAGGCATGGCACAGTGCCCGGGGGAGCTTAATGACCCGTTTTCTGTTCTCTCAGGCCATTCTTCACTTACTGGATTACAGTTGTGCATCTACTGATCACCATCTTGACGGTATGCATCTATGGCATTGCACCTGTTGGATTTTCCCAGCATGAAACCGTAGAATCAGTAAGTAATTCAACTCTCCAGTCCTTTATTTCAGAAGGCTTGTTCTTCTACTATGTTACCTATTGTAAGTACTGTTATGTCGCTAATGGAATGCACTGGTGGATAGTATTTTATCCAAACTGTTTCATTGAGCAAGAGCACATACCTGAGATAGCTGACATTTTAGTAAGAATTTATATTGTTTATACTATGGGTCATTTTCTAATAGCAAAGACATAGACATTACATAGAGCAGGCATTCCCTACTCTGCACTAAAGCAGAGCTACATTAGTAGTTGGCGTAGAGAACCTTGCATGTATTCACTCATGGTTTTTTTATCGGATATTTCTATCTGGACAGCAAGGTGGACACTCTTAGCCAGGGGCGTTGCACAAGGAGGTATGCTGGGAGTTGCTGTGCAGAGTTGCAGTTTTGCTGCAGTAGCCTCCCAACACAACAACATTTTCCAGTATACCTTCTTGTGCACAACAACTCCCAGCATACCTCCTTGTGCACTACAACTCCCAGCATACCTTCTTTTGCACTACAACTCCCAGCATACCTCCTTGTGCACAACAACTCCCAGCATACCTTCTTGTGCACAACAACTCCCAGCATACCTCCTTGTGCACAACTCCTAGCATCATAGCCGGGCATTTTTTTCCAAACAGTGTGCGGGGCCGAGGTGGTGACACTAGGGGGCTGGGGGTGGCACAGAGAACATGGCTGGCACTCAGCTAGCCGCTAGCCGTGTTCTCTGCGGTATACTTTATGTTAAGCTGCTCTATTACACAACTTAAAATAAAGTATTGATACCAGGAAATCCTGGTATCAAATCGTTTTTTTGCCCAAAATATCGATAGTAGTATCAATATTTCGGTGCATCGTACATCCCTAACACACACACACACACTAGCCCATTTGGCCGCCATCCCAGGTGGTTAAATATTTCCTGCTGGTAGTCCCCCCGTGTATACATCATATTCACCCCATATACATACACACACACCCTATACACACTGCACATACATCATATTCACCCTATATACATACACACACACCCCTATACACACTGCACATACATCATATTCACCCTATATACATACACACACACCCCTATACACACTGCACATACATGATATTCACCCCATATACATACACACACACCCTATACACACTGCACATACATCATATTCACCCCATATACATACATACACACCCTATACACACTGCACATACATCATATTCACCCCATATACATACACACGCACCCCTATACACTCTGCACATACATCATATTCACCCCATATACATACATACACACCCTATACACACTGCACATACATCATATTCACCCCATATACATACACACGCACCCCTATACACACTGCACATACATCATATTCACCCCATATACATACACACACACCCCTATACACTCTGCACATACATCATATTCACCCCATATACATACATACACACCCTATACACACTGCACATACATCATATTCACCCCATATACATACACACGCACCCCTATACACACTGCACATACATCATATTCACCCCATATACATACACACACACCCTATACACACTGTACATACATCATATTCACCCCATATACATACACACACCCTATACACACTGCACATACATCATATTCACCCCATATACATACACACACCCTATACACACTGCACATACACCATATTCACCCCATATGCATACACACACACCCTATACACACTGCACATACATCATATTCACCCCATATACATACACACACCCTATACACACTGCACATACATCATATTCACCCCATATACATACACACACACCCTATACACACTGCACATACATACAAACACCCTATACACACTGCACATACTGTACATCATATACACCCATACTGAACATGCATACAGTATAATAAATACATACATCATATACACATACTGCACATGTACACATACACATATACATACATCATATGCAATTACTTTACATGCATACACTTACTGCACATTTATCATATACCATACCTCCCAACCGTCCCGGATTCCGCGGGACAGTCCCGTTTTCGGGGTTCTGTCCCGCAACGGCCCCCCGTGTCCCGCATTATATGTGGCCCCAGCGAAAAAAACAATAAACCAGTAACTCACCTGTCCTCCAGTCCCAGCAGATCCTCTCCCGGCAGAGCGCGCACTCCCGTCATCCTCCGCGGCGGGCAGCGGGGTGTACAGACACTGACTGTACCGGAAGTGACCTGCAGCCTCTGTCATGAATCACTTCCGGTACAGTCAGTGTCTGTATACCCCGCTGCCTGCCCCGGAGGATGACGGGAGTGCGCGCTCTGCCGGAAGAGGATCTGCTGGGACCGGAGGACAGGTGAGTTACTGGTTTATTGTTTTTTTCGCTGGGGCCACACTAATGGGGGGATTGGCTACTATGTGGGGCATATATGGGGGGATTGGCTACTATGTGGGGCACTATATGGGGGCATTGGCTACTATGTGGGGCACTATATGGGGGATTGGCTACTATGTGGGGCACTATATGGGGATTGGCTATTATGTGGGGCACTATATGGGGGGATTAGCTACTATGTGGGGCACTATATATGGGGATTGGCTACTATGTGGGGCTCTATATGGGGGCATTGGCTACTATGTGGGGCACTATATGGAGATTGGCTACTATGTGGGGCACTATATGGGGGGATTGGATACTATGTGGGGCACTATATGGGGGCATTGGCTACTATGTGGGGCACTATATGGAGGGATTGGCTACTATGTGGGGCACTATATGGGGGCATAGGCTACTATGTGGGGCTCTATATGGGGCATTGGTTACTATGTGGGGCACTATATGGGGGGATTGGCTACTATGTGTGGCACTATATATGGGGCATTGGATACTATGTGGGGCACTATGTGGGGGATTGGATACTATGTGGGGCACTATGTGGGGGATTGGATACTATGTGGGGCACTATGTGGGGGATTGGATACTATGTGGGGTGCTATATGGGGGATTGGATACTATATAGGGCATTTTTGGGAGGATTGGATACTGGATAGGGCACTATTCAGTCAGCAGCATGTGGTGACTGTAGGGGAGGGGCTATGGAGGGTTGCTAATGGGGGCGTGGCTATGGGGACTGCGGTGCACATGTCCCTCTTTGCTCTTTGCAAAAGTTGGAAGGTATGCATATACTGTACATGCATTCATACATCCTTTACATGTACAATACACACACCGTGCACCTTACATACATAAGCCCACTTTACACCCATACATGTGCACACTGCTTATAGACATCCACAGTTCTCATACACGGAGAGGCAGGCAGGCAGGCAGGCACACATACACAGTACAGATTCAGGGTGCAGTGTCAGCCCCCCTGCCCTGAGACAAGTCGACCTGATGCAGATGGACTGTAGACCTGAGGCCCCTCCCCCAAGACATGTGATAATGCCGTACAGTTACGGTGACAGGATGTCAGCGCGCTCCGCCTGTGTTCTGTCCCAGCAAGTGAGCCTCAGAACCAGGGGCTCCTGAATTGGGCTGTCATCTGACTGGGTAAGTGCCTGGACCAGGGCCCAGTCAGATAACAGCTTGCACTGGCACACACAGACTCTGACTGCACGGGACAGTCAGAGTCTGTGTGAGTGCACTCAATCACTGCCAGCCTTTTGGAAATGCAGGGGCACAAAACATTCGGGGCAGGAGCCCCGGATAAAACTGCCTAGCGACGCCACTGCTCTTAGCTATAAGTGCCAGTGCCAGTGCTATAAGTGCCAGTGCTGAGTCACTCTGTACATAAACAACTGGTTATGGTTATGTACATATTCAACTGATTATGTACTGTACATATACAACTTATTATGGTGTGCTAGCTAAAACAATTGGATGTCACCTATGTGATATGTTGTTTTTTTTTTACTGATTGGAGCCAGATACCAAAAAAGTGTTATAGCTGTTTGAACAGCATTTAGTGATATGACAGCAAGCCCCATGGACGTCAACACAATGAACAAATGAACACCTCCACTACCTATTCTTTGCATGGGACAGGTTTCTAAGCATCCTCTGTGACCTGTGAATTGGTTCTGGTGTTACCTTTCACTGTGATGCTGTACCAGAAGTCTCTTTTTTATCATCACAGACAGAACAGGAAGTCTCAGTTTAGTTTTAGGCCTAGTGGCCTGAATTAAAACTGCTAAAATATCAGGAATATTTTATAATACAGATAGTTAAATAGAAAATTTGAAAAAAAAAACATAGCTAAGGCCAGGTTCACACTATGTTTTTGCAATGCGTTTTTTTTCATCAGTTTTTGCAAACATTTGTGTGCATCCGTTTTTCCATTGACTTCCATTATAAAAAAAAATGGATCAAAACGCTTCCTTTTTTTTTAAGTACACAAAAACGTAGCTGATCTTATTTTTGTGTACGTTAAAAAAAAGGATGCGTTTTGATCCCTCTTTTTTTTTATAATGGAAGTCAATGGAAAAATGGATGCACACAAATGTATCCGTTTTTACATCCATTTTTTGCAAAAAGTATTGCAAAAACGTAGTGTAAACCCAGCCTTACAATTCTTATAAAATATGTTTAGCATAAAAACTTGATTTAAACAACAGGTCACGTTCCTGTTAAGAAAATTAAATATTTTAGTGTTTCATTGATCGCTTGACAACCGCTTTCTATATATTTTAGTATATGCTACTGTACTGTAAGCTGCATATTCAATATTATATAATAAACATACAGATTACATAATATGTGAATAGTATGATATTGCACACGTGGGTAAATGTGACGTAAATTACTGTACATTTCAGTCAATCTTTGTGTAACCTCATTTTACCCAGAATATAAGGAATTACTGTAACAAGGTCTCTTAGCCACCAAAGCTCATTGAGTTTAGGGCCTGGACCATACAATCTATGGAATAATGGTGGTGCTGAATCCCTTTTGTGTTGACTTTAATGTGGTTTATCATGGTATGCACTAACCAGAATGACACTGCATTTTGTTCAGTATTTTTTTAATGGAACTTTTGACACATATATAGACACAGTCTTCATCTGATACAGTCCAGACCCAGTAAACACCCTGCCATTAGAGATGAGCAAACTTGCCGAAAGTTCGGGTTTAGGGAAACCTGAAAGATCTGCCTGGAGAAGTTGTTTTTTTGCCCGAAAACTGACAATGGGATTCAAATGCCAATCATTGATGTTCATGTGAACGCAAACTTTTAACAAGTTCGCTCATCTCTACCTGCCGCATCTCTAAGCTCCACACTAGCTATATAGCAGTGGAAACTTGGTATAAGAATCCTCTCACTGTATACAGTTATAGTCTAGTAGAAGAATATAACTGTAAAGATAATTTCATCTCTGCAGGAAGGAAGGAAGAAGGATATTTCTATGTGGATTGTGTTCTGGAGCCACTCCATATGTAAGGCATGTAACATAGAGATCAGATAGTACAGCTATTGTTGCCGCAGGATGTGTTCCTTAGCAGTATCAGCCAGCTGGAGGCTCATCCTCTGCCTTATTTGTCATCCAGGAAGTATTCCTCTTATATGTTCTGTTATTTATCTATCGGAGAAAGACAATGAGAAGTGTTTATTTTGTCTGCAAAGTGTGTTATGTTACTGGGTTCACATTAAATATCTCGTCATATGGACGGCTCATTCGATCTGTTTGGTATTGGAATTGCTCAGTTGATTTTGCAATAAGCTAAACTACAGATGCTCAGCAGATTTTATATGGAAATTATTTTCTCTTTAAATCTGCTAAAGAGTTTTAAGATAAGATTCATATTGATGTTCAGTTTACTTATTGTTATCCAGATTTAAATACAGTTGATTTTGGCACATGGCGGAGGAAAACCTGTCTATGTTCTTTTACTTCTTGCTAGAAGAAAGGGGTTCTTTCAGGCTGTAAACATGTATCCAATTTGTCAATCTTTTAAGAAAACATCCTTGTAACATGAAATTTCCTCACAAATTTCCTCGCTGATTTTCTAGCTGTTGGGCCTAGATTTGTTTAAAAAATCCCTTTAAGGGTGCCTTCACATATACTGTATCTGCAGTGGATCTCACTTCTGCAAATTCGCAGCGAGAACCGCTGCGGATCCGGTACCATTCACCCCTATGGTAGCACATACTCGCAGCGGGATTGACATTCCACTGTGAATATGTGCTTTAACCCCCCGCTGTCCGCAGCTCCGCCGCCGCATTCCCCATCCCCGGCCGCATCAGCCCATCGCCAGCCGCATCCTGCAGCCCGCCGCCAAGAGCATACATTACCTGCTCGGCGGCGTGGCTACAGTGAGGCTCCCGGCTCCGATCCCGCTCAGCTGATCAGCCGTTAGTCAATATGCAAAATTCATTTTAGGATCTCTTTAGATATACATGATTATATGTAAAAAAATAAAACTATATTCCCAGCAGTTGTACTAACCAGTTGTAGACCCTGAGGACAATTAATGGGGCCATGGGAGCGGACGCATGAGACGTGAGCGCTCGTAGCTCCTCCCCCTACCCACCACATGCTTCCGGACGCCGAGCAAACCGCGCTCTGAGCTCCGATAATGCCAACGAGCTGGATTACCTCCGGTGAGGCTATCAGGGGGACCCGATAAGCTGAGAGGACGAGAGCCGGCTGAGTGGCTGGACTGTGGCTACTTGTGAAGGCAGCGGATAGCGGCGGCGATACAGGGGATGGTCGCGTCTGAGCTGTCTGAGAAAGCTGTGTCCTGAATGCCTGGTGCCGGGGGAATTTATTGTATGATGGCGCAATGCTGAAGGGAACCTGACACACACTGCTAAATCTGTGAAAACGGGTGAGATCGTTCTGAATAGTGTACCACTAAAGCTGTGGGAAGCATTACTTAACTGTTTGGATATGTGTGTACCTGGAGTCCCCTTAAGAGTTTTCTGAGCGAATTCATATGGATACAGTGTCTATGGAACTTTGACATAAGAATTGACCTAATCTACATCATGTGCTGTATCTGGAGCCCTAGGAAGAGATTTGATCTTACCTACTCTAATGTTATGTATCTAGTGCTTTAACAAAAGAATTGGATATTATTTATACTAACACTAACTGTCTGATAACTTTGCAAGGGATACCAATACCGTTTGCCTGGAGGTCCAGAGTGAAATTGGACTCTAACCATCTAACCTGTACTAATACTGAATTTTCTCAGCTTCACCAGGACATTAGATTTGATCTATATTTGTTTGTAGCTCTAGTAAGACATTAGGAACAATTTGTATTAACATTGTGTACTGGGATTGCTGATAAGAATTTTTAAGTTAACCCTTACTAATATCTTTTCTTTTTTCTTCTTTTACTGGTTGCACCTTGTGATACTGTTGTGGCTGAATAGCGATTGTAAAAGTTTGTAACGCTATAGCTCTATATTGGTACAAGTGAGCTGGTAGGTGAGATGGGGGCAAAGAAGAAACCAGATGAACAGCAAACCCGTAAATCAGGGGGTCCAACAAGTAGTAGTCTCCTAGGACCTAAGGGTCCAAGCCAAAAAATTGAGAAATTTCTACAAACGTCTGTAAATGCTGATAGGAGGCGGAGCTTGAACAGTGACATTGTAACTTCCCACCCCCCCTTAGAGGAGTCTGGACAAATATCAGAGGAGATAGAGGAGGAAGAAGTTGAGGGGGCGGCTGCATTCAAGCATAGGACTCAGGATACAGAGTTATTGGGAAAGATGTTTGGCATGATTCAAAAGTTGGATGACTCACTAACAGAGGTTCTGTCACAGATGGGATCTATTAAGGCGGAGGTTTCATTTGTTCGGAATGATCTGGGTAAAATGAATGAAAAAATGAACGAAATTGAAAAAAGAGTGGTATCTGTCGAAAGTGTGCAGACTACTTGTTTGGAAGAAGTAAAGGAGTTGAAGCAAAAGGTTGAACATACTCAGAGGAAACTGGTAGAGATAGAGGACAGAGATAGGCGTTCTAATATAAAGCTGGTCGGTTTCCCTGAAGGGAGTGAGGGTAAAAACTGTACTCAGTTTATCCATGATTGGGTGGTTGGGACATACGATATAGGAAAATTGTCCAAATATTTTGGAATTGAGCGGGCTCATAGAGTGCCAATGAAAGAGAGGGCTCCAGGGGCTCAGCCCAGACCGATTCTAGCTAAACTCTTTTTCTTCAGAGATAGGGATACTCTGTTGGAACTTAATAGAAAGCAAAGTGAAATAATGTATAATAATAACCGAATAAGTATGTACCCAGACTTCTCCTATGATACACGCAGAAAGAGGATGAGCTTCATAGGGGTAAAAAAAAGACTGTTGGCAGCAGGGATTAAATACGCTTTGCTATTCCCAGCACGTCTTAGAGTGATCTACTCAGATACTACTATTTTTTTTGATGATGTTGCTGAAGCTTCCCGGTGGATGGAGCTGAAGGGAATTTGATCTACTAAGGTGTCGGTTACAATATAATGATGTCTTTTTTCTTTCTTTCTTTAGTGAAGCATTGTGGTGGGGAGGGGGGAGGGGGGATGGTTAGGTAAGAGACAGACTGCGTAAACGTTATGTAGTCGGTCGAATGGGGGGGTGGGGGGGAGGGGGGGGAGGGGGGGTTGGACGGGAGAGGGGAGGGAAGAGGGGGGGGTGGGGGCTGGGGGATGTGTGGGGGGTTGGGGGGAGGGTATAAAATTAATTTTTTTTTTTTTTTTTTTTTTCTCTTTCTCTCTCTCTTTCTCTCTCTCTCTCTTCTTCCTTCCTTCCTTGGAGCATCCTTTTCCCTGGCATCCTGTATAGGTGTGCCTATGTCTTGTATACTAACTTTTCTGGTTCTGAGTAATGACAGAGTCTCTTAGGGTTGTTTCTTGGAATGTGCGGGGGTTGTCTGGCAAAGTTAAGAGGGCTGCAGTATTTAGTGCTCTTAATCATTATTTGCCAGCAATTGTGATGCTGCAGGAAACTCATCTAGTCCCAGAGTCAATTGAAAAGATAAAAAGGAGATGGATGACAGATAACTATCATTCTTTCTTCTCCTCTTACTCTAGAGGGGTTAGTATCCTGTTCCACAGGTCTCTAAAAGTAGAGATAATCAACTCTCATATCGATAAACTGGGAAGGTTTGTTGTTGTCCATATGTGGTGTGAGGGTATAGAGATGGTGTTAGCGGCTGTGTATTTCCCTCCCCCCTTTTCCTCTAGGATGTTTCTTGAGATAGATAATCACATGCATAAAATGGCTAGTTGCCCTAAATATATCATAGGAGACTTTAATGAGGTGTTTATGGACTCTATGGATAGATTCAGAATGGGTGGGAGGTTGGGGCAGCAGGGAAATACACAGCTCTATAAAATTACAGGAGAACTGGGGTGGAGAGACCTATGGAGGGAGGTAAATGGTGACTGCCAAGAATATACCTGCGTTAATAAAACTCACAAGGTGATGTCGCGTATAGATTTAGTGCTGGGTACGGATGATAGTGTATCCCTAGTGAAGAGGATAAAAATTGGAAGGCGGGGACTGTCAGACCATGCCCCGCTAATACTTGAACTGTACAAGAGAGAAAGCATTATCTGTAAACCTATAAGAATAAATGCATTTTGGATTAATCTAATTCAGATAGACCTAGAAGTTGAAAATAAGGTTTTTTTTGAGACTAATAAGGGCACTGCATGCCTAAATACTGTTTGGGATGCGTTCAAGGCAACTTTACGAGGTATATTACATCACAAAATATCATGGTGGAAGAAGGATGCAAAGAGAAGAGAGGAGGAATTATATAATGTGGTTAAAAACTCTGAGGCAAGGTATAGGAAGGCACCGTCAGAGGATAATTGGAAGGAGTGGATACAGGAGAGAGATAAATTAGATGAAGCGTTAGCTCTTAAGGTAGAAATTAAAGATCAGTTTTGGAAGGCCAAAAGGAGTACAGAGGGTGAGGGGCCGGGGAGGCTACTGTCCCGGGTAATTAGCCATCAACAAAGTAGTAAGGGGATTGTGGCCATGAAAGGTGGAGATAGGATAGTGACATCTAATAAGGAAATTTTAGAGGTGTTTAAGAACTATTATGAAGCATTATACTCATCGGAGTTGAAGTGGGGGTGTGAGGATATCGGGGATTTTCTACGGGGAGTTTCAATTCCTAAACTTACTGAGGAACAGATGAAGGATCTCGAGAAACCCATCACTAAGTTAGAATTGAAAAATGCTCTGAAGGGTATGAGGGATGGTGGGGCTCCGGGGTCAGATGGGATTCCCGTAGAGATCTACAAGGCAATGCAAGATTCCTTTTTGGAGGAATTTCTGGAAGTACTAAACTTTTCTCACTCTGTAGGAATATTGCCCGATTCGTTGAACGAAGCTGTGATAATAGTAATACTTAAAGAGGGAAAAGACCCACTGAGCCCGGAGTCGTACAGGCCTATATCCCTGATTAATTCGGATGTCAAGATTCTTGCTACAGTTTTGGCAAAGCGGATGGCTGGGGTTATAACATCATTGGTACATAGGGACCAGTCAGGCTTCATACAGGGGAGGGGAGTATATTCCAATATACGTAGAGTGTATTCTAATGTACAGGAGGTCAGGGGTAGCTCTGAGGGTAGAGCGTTGGTCTCACTCGACGCGGTCAAAGCTTTTGATCGCGTCGAGTGGAACTACTTGTGGACCGTTATGGAGCGTATGGGATTTGGTCCGAGTTTTATGCAGTGGATACGGATTTTGTATGCGGCTCCAAGGGCTCGGGTGCTTGTTAACTCTGTTTTGTCTGATGCTTTTTGTTTGACGAGAGGGACGAGACAGGGGTGCCCTCTGTCCCCGCTCTTGTTTAATTTGGCTGTAGAGCCGTTGGCTATTATGATTAGAGAGGAGGCAGAAATAGGGGGTTTTGTATATTCAGACAGAATTGAGAAGATATCGCTATTTGCTGATGACCTCCTGCTCTTCCTTTCTAGCATTAAAACTTCGGTCCCAAAATTGATACAACTTATAGATACATTTGGGGACTATTCTGGTTTTGCTATCAATTGGACCAAGTCATCACTAATGTTGTTTCATGAAAGTGACCGTGATGATTTTGGACAATTGAGGGTATGTGTACCAGGGGAATCAATTAGATATTTGGGGATAGAACTTTCGGTTGAAATAGAAAAATTTGTTGGACTCAATGTGATACCGCTCTTTTCCAAAATAAGAAAAAAAATTCAAATATGGAACAAACTTCCGATTGGTATGGCAGCTCGGATGAGCATTATCAAAATGGTCATACTACCCCAGGTTCTTTTTGTATTAGCAAATAGTCCCGTGTGGATAACAAAAAAATGTTTTCATCATATGGTTACATTGTGTAATGTGCTTATATGGAAGAATAGGAACGTGAGAATTAGATATGATACGTTGATCCAGGACAGGAGTAAAGGTGGCTTCAAACTACCAGACTATGAGCTTTATTTTCTAGCTGCCCAAATGATGTATATTGTAAAATGGAAGGCATATGATTTCACGGGAATGTGGGAGCGGAAGGTGAATCAATTCCATCCGGATTTGCCGACTTTGCTTGAGGCAGACAAGATTGGTAATAAAAACAACCCTATAGATTATATGATAAAAAAAGTGTGGTATAGTGTTAAAAGGAAACTAGAACTTAAGGGGATAAAACACATTACACCGTTATGGAAAAATTCACGAATTAGCGAATTGCACAAAATAGATGATCCTATATTCTGGGTAAAGAAGGGAATTCACAAGATAGATCACTTAATAGATATGAATGATAGAAACATTAAGAAGTTCGAGGTTTTGCAAAAAGAATTTGGAGTTAGTTATAGAGAACACTTTAGATATATGCAAATTAGACATGGATTTAAGGCAACACAAGACAAAGATATATTTAATACACAAGATCATATATTATTGCAGCCACAAATAATACACGTTAAGAAAGGTCTTATAGGGAAGATATATAAACTTATCGCACAGGAAATTAAATATAGGGTTAGTACACAGTATAAAATAAAATGGAAAGAAGATCTTGGGATAGAGAATATAGATTGGCCGGCAGTTTTTGAAGCAGCAAAGGAGTGTAGTCCTCGTTTGAACCACACGGTTTCACAGTTGTTCATAATATATAGGACACATTATACCCCGTTGAAATTAGCAAAAATGAAGATCAGAAATTCAGATGTATGCACTAGATGCTCGGGAGCAAGGGGAGATTTGATACATATGCTGTGGAGATGCCCCAAACTGTTTAGATACTGGCAAGATGTAATAACAGAACTTGAAAAAGTTACTAGTACTAAAATTAATTTTGAACCTATGTGTTGTATTTTGGGGATCTTCACAGATGTAAGATGCTCTGTATATATAAAAAAAATGCTTGCTAAAACCTTGTTTGCAGCTAGAAATTGTATACTAAGGCAGTGGATACAACCTCGGCCACCAGAGGCCTCCAGTTGGAAAAAAGTTGTTAATAATATAATAGTGATGGAATATATAAGAGCCAAGAAAAATAATAGGATTCAATCATTTAGGAAAATATGGGAAATGTGGCCATTGGGGAAACAGTTGGGAGGGGCTGATCGGGGTGGGGGGGGGGGGAGGGAGGGGAGAGAGAGAGATCTAGGATTTAAGTGTTAGGGTTTTTTTTTTTTTTTTTTTTTTTTTGTTGTTGTTGGATTTATATATATATTCTTCTTATATATTTGTAAAACTATGTAGTTATAGGAAGGCAAGAGATTATTTATAATTATATTATTTGTCTATAATTTAAGTTAAGGAAAAGATTTGCCATAGTTATATGGGGTGATGCATCCATGACAGATTGTGATCGGTGGAGTGCTCGCGGAACTCCTGAATTGTGAGATAAAATATTGGGGAGAGTTTTGGGGGTGACCGTGGGGGGGGCCGCTTTCGCCTGCCTGGGCGGGGGGTGTGTCCCGGGCTGAGATGTCTCGGTATGACTGGCCTTATTTTAAGGAATGTTTGCGCTGCTCTGTATGTGGGAAAGCATAAAATGAATTAATAAGATATAATATAGGGATACAAGATGTGAGAGTCCCTTTTCTCTGTTTCTTCTCTATTCGGGTAGACCTTGTCCATGAGCAGCCCCAGTGTGTTGTGTGTATGATTCCTGCATTCCAGGGTGTCAGACTTGATCATTATATATGGTTGTTTGTCATCAGGGGAGAGCGGGATAAGCGTGAAACCTTCACAGTGATACTGGGGAGGGATTTGCGCAGTTTTTTTTTAAAAGAAGAGAAAAAAAAAAAAAAAAGAACTGGGGTGCATTTGCTGGGTGTTGGAAATCCATCTGAGAAAGGTGGGTGACTGACGCTGGTAGGTACACCGAGTGTGAGAAGGGGGGCTGCCGGGGTTTTGGTCTGCTGAAGAGAGGTGCAATGTATTGATCGTTGTGCTACATATATACAGAGGGTGTGTATGATTTTTTTTTTTTTTTTTTTTCCCTCTTCTTTTGATTTATTGTCTGTACGGATTGTTTGTCTGGCCTGGGGTGCTTCCCGTGCGTGGGCGGGGGGGGGGGCGGAAACCCTGCACGGTTAGAATTAATAAACTAAACGCATAAGCTAGTGGGAGGGGGAAGCGTGAGCTAGAACTTCTGCACCTCATAGTAGGAGGTTTTATAGAGGATGTTCCGCGGGTTCGACTCCATGGAAAAAGAGGTTATGTATTGTCCTAAGGGTTTTATTGGAAGATAATTTTGTTCTTTGTTTGGAGGGGGGGGATGGGTCAGTGGGTACGGTGGGGAATGGGGCATAACTTTATTCTTGCATTTAGCTATATTGTTGTAATTATTTATGGATATAATAAAAGGTTGAAATTTAAAAAAAGAAAAAAAAAAAAAAAAAAAATGCTTACAATATAGAGTACTACAATTGATCTGTATTTTACTATTGTTTACTAAAAACCTGGAGAACTCTTAAAGGTTTATATATTACATCAATTAGTAAGGTGTGTTATGCTTATTTTGCTGTTTAAGTTCCACAATGGTGTACATATATTTTAATACTTGTTTAAAAGATGTTTTAAAGATTAATTTTTATTCTGCAGGTTCTAAGAAATAAGGGAGTTTATGAAAATGTCAGATATATCCAACAAGAAAACTTTTGGATAGGACCAAACTCAGTAAGTGATTTTACAGAATTTCTTTAAACCCTTTAAGGACGGAGCCAGTTTTCATTTTTGCGCTTTTTACGTTTCTTCCTCCTCATGTTTAAAAGACCACTGTGCTTGCGACACCAATTATACTTTGCAAATACAGACTTAATTTTTCTATAAGATATGCTGAAAAACCAGTAAAAATTATATGTGCAGTGAAATTTGAAAAAAAAGTGCAATTTTGAAGGGTTTCGTATTTACGCCATTCACCCTATGGTACAACTTATGTGTTATCTATGTTCCTCAAGTCAGTACGATTACAACGATATGTAACTTGTATAGCTTTTAAAAAATTTAAACCTTTTAAAGAAAACTAAATGGGGGAGATTTATCAAAGGGTGTAAAATTTAGACTGGTGCAAACTGCCCACAGCAACCAATCACAGCTCAGCTTCCAGCTCTGGTGAAAGGAAAGAGGAGCTGTGATTGGTTGCTGTGGGCAGTTTGCACCAGTCTCAATTTTACACCCTTTGTGTTTAAAATCGCTCTATTCACATCCTTATAACGCTTTTATTGTTTGGTCTATGGGGCTGTGTGAGGTGTCATTTTTTGCGCCGCGATCTGTTCTTTCTTTTGGTACCTTGTTTGCCTATATGTGACTTTTTGATCACTTTTTATTAAATTTTTTTCTGGATTTAATGGAAACAAAAATGCACAATTTTGCACTTTGGCATTTTTTTGCGCTTACGCTGTTTACCGTGCGAGATCAGGAATGTAATCATTTAATACTTCGGGCCATTTCACACTCGGCGATACCAAATATGTTTATTTTTTTATTTATTTTTATTTATAAAATGGGAAAAGGCGGGTGATTTGGACTTTTATTAGGGGAGGGGATTTCTTATTAATAAAAACACTTTATTCTTTTTTCACATACAGTAATTAGAAGCCCCCTGGGGGACTTCTATCAACACAGCACTGATCCCCCTAGGGGACTTCTATATACACAGCACTGATCCCCCTGGGGGACTTCTATATACACAGCACTGATCTCCCATTGAGATCAATGCTGTGTATATAATAGAGCAATGATCCATCAGATCGGTGCTCTATTATAATGGTCTGCTGCAGACCATCTAAATGGATTGCCGAGCCGGGATCAGTGTCATTCCGACGCTGAGCCCCGGCCGGCTCATTACAACGAATCTCCCCTCCGCGATCGCATTGCGGGGGGGAGATCCCCCACTAGACACCAGGGACAGTGGGCACGGTTACTATCCAAATGCAGCTGTCAGCTTTGACAGCTGCATTTGAATAGTTAATTAGCCGGCTGCGGTGATCGGTCGCGGCGGCTAATACCCCCGTTCCTTGGCTACACATAGCAACCGGGGACTGCGAGCTGCAGAGAGGGCTCACGCCGGGAGCCCTCTCTGATCCCCCTTAATGGCCGCATGACAAGTATACTCGTCATGCGTCGTGAAGGGGTTAAGGGAACGGTATCCCAAAATAGTATATGTACTGTTGTCTACTAGGAAGATTAATATAGATAGTAAAGGAATGCATTAGAACCCATTTACATATGCAATGTCATAGGTGTGGTATCACACTGCATTCCAGCTTGACTCAGGCTGGGTTCACACTACGTATATTTCAGTCAGTATTGTGGTCCTCATATTGCAACCAAAACCAGGAGTGGATTAAAAACACAGAAAGGATCTGTTCACACAATATTGAAATTGAGTGGATGGCCGCCATATAATGGCAAATATTTGCTGGTATTTTAGAACAACGCCCGTTGTATTGAAATAATGGCCGTTATTTACTGTTATATGGCGGCCATCCACTCAATTTCACTATTGTGTGAACAGATCCTTTCTGTGTTTTTAATCCACTCCTGGTTTTGGTTGCAATATGAGGACCACAATACTGACTGAAATATACGTAGTGTGAACTCAGCCTGATTGTGCGTGTGTAGTGATTTGCTGTGATGTGTCCTTGTGGAGCCCTGGCCTTGAAGAGGAAATGTCAGCTCTCATAAATAATCTGCATTCCATAATTGATAAGGATAAAGAAAGACCAATGTCCTTTATGTCCAACCTATAATCCCACTGTGTTGATCCAGAAGAAGGCAAAACCCACTTTGGGGCATATGTCACTTACCCCATATTAGAGGAGGCATTCCTACCCGTTCCACATATGGCAATCAGAATTAATCTGATCAGCATCTCATCTTCATCATTTTACTACCCATATCTTGTCATTTATCTTTCAAGAATGGCATCCAGACACTTCTTAATCATAAAGTGAATCCACAATTTTCAAGAATTTGTGGTAGAGTGTTCTGTATTTATACTGCTCTTACAGTAAAGAATCCTCATTTATATATACTGTCCATTCATCTATTTGTACATTGTGATCAGATCGCCCCTAAGACAACTTTTTTCTAAACTAAACTAAATAACCCTAAACTTCATAATCTGTCTTGATACTGCAATCTACTCTATAGCTATGTTCACACAATGTTTTTCTACTGCCATTACTTTAGACTCAAAATTATGGCCATTGTTTACCATACTTTGGCGGCTGTCATTGCAATGAGGGCTGTTGGTACATTATTTAGGTTCAGGTTCCAACTTTTCCCACCCTTTTGGATGTAACTATTAAAAACTTAAATAGAATTTACATTATAAAAAAATAATGTTAAGGCTATGTTCACACAACGTATCAGACCGGCCGTTCCTTGACCTGGCTGTGCCCGGATCATCGTGGCCGGTACTTAAGTACCGGCCGGATGATCCGTCCGGTGGCAGAGCTCTGATGCGGGCGCATCAGCGCGCGCCCGCATCAGAGCTTCCCATAGCACACAGTGAAGCGAGTGTCCGGAGCCGCTTGCTTCACTGTGTGAACTGACAGGTCTTTCTGCGGCCGGAATTCACTGAATTCCGGCTGCAGAAAACTGACATGTCAGTTATTTGCGGCCCAGTATGGGATCCCGGACGGAGCGTATACGATGTGTATACTCTCCGGCCGGGATCCCATATCAGATAAGGTTATGTTGCGCTCCGCAAAAAGTACGGCCGTTGCTGCCGATGGAAACAGCGGCTATACTTTTACGTCGTGTGAACATAGCCTAAAAGTGAAATGATGGCCATAAATGGATACTATGTCTGAACAACTAAAAATAACGTCCACTGTTCGCTAAATAACATCCATGAGTAAATGTCATGAACATAAATTTGAAGGTGGTCACAAACAGCGGCCGTTATTCTATACATTGTGTGAACAGATGGCCATTGATTCAATTGCCTTCAATGGGAAACATTGAAGAATAAAAACAATGGCTGTTTTTTAACAAAAAAAACAGTGTCTGAACTTGGCCTAAAATTTATAAATTAATAGACATTTAGTTTATTTTATATTGGATATTCTTTACAGTTAGGTCTGACAGTGATAATGTGTAGGAGTATACCTTATAACACAGGCCATCTGTTATTAGCATACGACAGCAGTAAGAAGTATTTCTTACTTCGGTGGACCATGTATATGTGTTAGGCTCTGTTCATACGGAGCAAAACTGGCGGAATTCTCCGCCATGCAATCCCGCCAGCCTCCCTGTCATAATGACAGTCTATGGGAGGCTCGCGCGCCTCCTCTCTGACGAATGAACATGAATTCTGCCAGTTTTTCTCCGTTTGAACAGAGCCTAATATAGACAAAGGCAAGAACTTGCTGACAGCTCTATGTTACAGCTGCTTGCTTGAGTCCCACCCTATGATTGGCTCTGTATCTCCTGCAAAAAATATATACTTATTATTATATTAAATATTTTAACATTTTGGGGCTAAACTGCTGCTGGTTTGTTTCTTTATAACACACAGGTCAATGTGTTATAAAAATAGAACTATTAATATATGAGAGGGATTACTGTTTTACATTCAGTGTGTCCTGAAATGATCTTCATGGTTTTCTATTTCTCACTGGCATGTAGTCATTTGCTGAAATATTTACAATTAAGGAATTAACTTAAATGTTTTGTTCCAAGAAGCAATAACTGTTTTCTTGGTGGGAATATCTGGGACTTTGCCATCATGAATGAACAGGGATGCACACAGAGGACATTGCTGCATATAAGCATGCTGTCTAAATCTAACATGCCTTTTAAAAAATTAAAACTTTCTTTTTAAGCTAAATGTTTCTATTACCATCCATATAACTTTTTTTTATTATTATTTCTATGGGGCTTTGTGAGGTATGATTTTTGGTGAAATGATCTGTACTTTTTATCAGTAGCTTGCTTGCATATATGCAACTTTTCGATCACTCTTTATTGCAATTTTTCTGGATTTCATGTGAACAGAAATCCCAAATTTTGTGCCTTTTTTGCGCTTATTTCGTTTACCATGTGAAATCAAGAATGTCATAGATTACTAGTCTAAGGGATTCCGCGTGCAGCAATGCCAAATGTTTTTTTTTTTATATTATTTTTTTATAAAATTATATTTAAAAAAAAACTTTTTTTTTTACATTGCAATTTGTAGCCCCCCAGATTTACATTGATCTCTCATAGTGATCAGTGCAGTTCATATGTACTTCATTGATCATTGAGAGATCATTGTTCAATTACTATGGGCTTACAGCTTGAGCCCATAGCAATCAAATGCTGAGCTGGGATCAGCATTGTTGCGGCGCTGAGGCCTCCTCCGCTTTTGCATTGTGGGGGGGGGGAAGATGTCAGTTATGCTGTAAAGTGCATTACGTAAACCTGGAAATCACCCAAAATTTGTGAAATTGTAACATTCTTGCCCGAATTTCGAATTTCACCTCCAAATATTATTTTTGAGGCTTCGTCATTCATTTTATGGTAAATGTACCTACTTGTTTTGTCCATGTAACACTAATGCTGGTGCACATTTACATTATGCCATTCCTTGGTGTACCTTTTACAAATTTATGAATAAACTAACAACTGGGCATTTGTCAATAGGGCATGTCCCTGAAAATCTGACACTGGCAGCACATGATAAACTTGAGGTCCTACTACACAGAAGTGATTATTGCCCTATGTAATGGGCCGCCCAATCAGCTGACAAATGAGCAAGTGTATGTTCTCTGGCTGACTGCTGCGTTTTGAAAGGTTAAAAAATCATTGTCAGCTGCACATTGACACATTGGCACATGTAATAGGGGTGTGTCAGTGGCGGAATAAAAATATGCTCACACAAACTTTTGTACAAATCGAGAAAGAATTGCAGCCCATTCTGCACAGATAGTATATGGGTACTAACACACTGGGCGTATCTGCTGTGAATCCCTGCCCTGTACACTCTATGGGCAGACAAACTTGCAGCAAGATGGGTATCCCGCTGTGAGTATGTCAGCCGCCCCGTTAACCCCCAATCGCCAGAGCATATACTTCACCTTATCCCTGCTCCGGCTTGCTTCGGGGCACCCGGCATCTTCACGTCCCGCTCAGCCAATCAGTGCGCTGTGGTGGGGCAGCGCACTGATTGACCGAGCGGGACGTGCCGTGAACCCCTGAAGCAAGCCGGGGCGGGGAGAAGATGAAGTATTCACTCCGGTGACAGGGGGATTAACTGGGCGGGCTGCCGACATACTCACAGCGGGATGTCCATCCGCTGCGAATACGCCCAGTGTGTTTGTACCGTAAGTTTGTTTTGGGCGACCCATTTTATAATCTGCCACTGGGGTGTACAGCCAAAGAATGATAAAAGTAAAGGGCACAACAAATAGTCTAACAAAGATTTGTGCGGCCCTGCTCACTGTATAAGTGCTGATCTAGTCATTGGCTAGGTAAGGAATACGCCTTCCATTTCCAGTGCCTACGTTCCCTTAAAGGGTTTTGTCCCCCGCTTTGGGGAACAGACTACTTCACACACACTATGTAGGGGCTGTGACTACTTTAAGAAAGAAGGCAATCACGGCCAAGGAGTTTTTTCTAGTTTCTGCCATACACTAGCATCTGAACACAAGAATTCTAAATCCTCCTCCCCACCACATATGTGTGACCGTGCCTTCAGACACTTTATGAGGATATTTTACTAACAGCATTAGGATGGATTACTTTGTCCTCTATTCAGTTGCAGCTTATCTCATCTGTTATTTTCCTATGACTCACTTGAAAGCTATTCTTCACATTCTTAAGTTCTTTAAAAGTTTTGCATATCATAATCTGTCACGCCAGAAATGTCTGTTTTATAGTGCCAGTGATGTTTAACCAGTTCTTGAGCTCACTTACCGCCAAGCAATGCTTTCTCTCGGTGAACTCCAACACTTTCTATAGTATTATTGGCCCCATCCCCATCTAATTTATTGATAAAGGGAATCGGTAAAGAGATGATTATCATCCTATTATCTGCATCTGTCAATCACCTTATCATACCTTCAGGTTTGTTGCTGTGCATTCCAACAATTTTTTGCAAAACTGATTTGTTTTGTATTACTTATATTTATTCCTAAAAAAACCATGGCAAAAGCACAATAGTACTCACTCAGCCCTAACAGTATTATAGAGAGTACCCTAAAACGCAAGGCAGCTAGCTGTCATTAGTCAAGGCATAACCAATGTCCACCAGTTTTTTTTAATCAATTATTTCAACCTCTTCCCGACCCACCAGTTTTTGGCTTATGTTTGTTGTCCTCCTCACCTTCTAAGACCCATGATATAAATATTTTTTAAGTCGTATTTTGTGGTCCAGGAGAAAATTATGCAAGTTTGTGGGACAGTACCTTTTTTCCCCCCAAAAATCAGACCCCTATAAGTTTATAGTTTTTATTTTTGACATTATGATATTACCATGATATTAGTATGTGTCAGTACCACATTTATGAAGATGTTAATTTTTGAGCACTTTTTATTCTATTTTTTATCATATGTTTTATAATATGTCAGATATATTATTTTAGGTGTTTAATGGAACTGTACCTACTTACATGTAGTATATAGTAAACACTGGATCCTTTTCATCGTCATGTATTATTGTCATTGTTGCATGGCCAGACAGTAATAACCATCCTGATACAAGGGTAATTACAAGCTCAGTAAGACCACAGTGACAGGTGGTCTCCTTTCTATGAAGCTGTTTGTAATTGGCTACATTGTCTTCAAGAATATTGTTGAGTTTTGGATGTTGCTAACTAGAGTTGAGCGAACTTGGAGCATGCTCGAGTTCGCCCGAACCCCTACAGCCTATTGCTGTATGCATGTTTTCCAGGCGGTCTTAGGGCTTTAAACTACTTCAGCAGCCACCGCTAATCAAATGCTGCACACTCAGGTTTGGATGAACTCTCGCATGCTCAAAGTTTGCTCAGGTCTATTGCTAACTCTATCTTCATTAAAGCAAATATTGAGTTATCATATCAACTATGGGAAAACATATATTTCATATCATACATGGGGGATATGAGTGTTACATGTGTAGTCTCCTTTTACTGTAAAAATAAAATAGCTATAGTGTGTAAATAGAGACTACAAGTAGAGGCTATCATATAGTCTGTTAGCCTGATTATCATGTAATCTCATAGAGCTCTATAGCTCAGTGATGAAATAAGTAAGTGCATTCCTTCCAGTCTGTGTGATTTCATTCAGAGCGGCTATTGTTTGACGTCAGTACTTACATTATTGTGTTTGCATTTCTCAGTTGTCAAATACACTTTGACGGTCTAGTATTGAAGTAATAAGATCTGGGAATGCCACATGCCATACTGTTGATGGGCATATAGAATGGCATATATAGGCAGGGTACCCATGGGGCACAAGCTCTCCCTCACTAGGTAGGGATCCACTGGTGAAGAATTGGTGAAGAGATAGCTGTGCAATGAAGAAATGACAATGTATGTAATTTATTGTGCGAATAAATAATTCTTATTTGTGAACTGTAAATTCTTCCAGGAAGATTTAATACATCTTGGAGCTAAATTTTCACCGTGCATGAGACAAGATCAGCAAGTGTACAGTTTAATACAGAAGAAAAGAGAAAAAGAGAAGCACTCTGCGTGCTGTGTGAGAAATGACAAATCGGGATGTATTCAGACCTCGGAAGAGGAGTGTTCAGTAAGACTGTATTCTGTAATATCATAGCCTTGTTCTCTATTAGGGGATTAATACATAATGTGCAACTGATTAACCCTATGGATATTATTAATGTTGCCTTGCTTAGTACTTGGCAATGTTCGTAAACCCCATAGAGGGTGAACAGGCCACTATCCGCTTCATTGATTAAGGGGGACAGTTGAAATCCCTATAACTGTATCCTGGTTTTCCAGGACTCCCTAGGGCTGCATACAATTTTTTAGCCCCCGGTATTAAAATTCCAAACAAAGCATACTCGAGTTACACTGATCTCTAATAGTGCCTATTATATTTTACGTTGATGGAATTTTTATGTAACAGGTTTGTAGTTTTTATTTATTTTTATGCTCTATTTTTTTGTTTTTCCAGTCTACACTTGCTGTGTGGGTAAAGTGGCCGTATCATTCGAGCACCCCTCTACTAGCAAACAAAAGTGAAAGGCACTATGGATCGGTTTGTCGCCAGGACCCCAGGTAATAAGGTTCCCTAATATATTACTGCTTACATGAATCTGAACTAAACTTTTACTGTTAAAAAAGTAATAGAGGTTTTTGTAACCAGAAAACTCAGCTTAACTTGTTAGCTTCTAGTAGGCAAAAGAAGTGTTTAGACATTGACCCAACTAAGTCAAATAAACAGGAAATGAAATGTGCAGTGATATAGTATGACAGCTTAGCCAATATACCTCTCCATTATAAACAAGGGCAATATCCTAGTGCAATCCTTGTTACTTGTAGCCCTTGCTTAGTATAGTATCTAATTTACTGGGTGAGCATATCTAACTGTATTCAGTAAGCAGCACAGAGCCCCTTTTATTTGCATATAGCCAGCTGTATATCTAGCAGGAAAAAAGCTGTATCCCTCCTTGTATTATCTAGTATGGACATTGCCTAACACAGCGTTGAAATGAAGTATGTTATACTGTGTAAGTGCTTTCTTTTCAATAAAAGAGCATTATGTTGTAGGTTTTGTGCTGAACCAGCTTCTGTTCCTCCTCATGAGTGGCCAGATGACATCACAAAGTGGCCGGTAGGTAGCTGTCCGTTTCTTTAAATCATTTTGTATACAGTACATAGATACCAGTAATGGTTTAGCTGCTTGTGGACCACTCATGATAAGTATGTTTGTCGTGAGCTGTAGGTAGTTGTCATATAATGATAAACATACTAGTCTTTTTGATTGTGAGATCACTGGCAAGGCAATAATTTTAGGTTGTTCGGGTTTCTTCTTGTAAAGTATCACAGCATTCTAACACTTTGTGCTCCAAATATGTATTGCAAAACTAACACTAAACTGTTTGGGTGGGAATAGTAAGTATATGCCAATGTGTTAATATGATATACCTACCCGTGCATAGTAACTATTTTTGCTTCTTGTTTGCTTGTAGGTCTGCACTAACAGCACAAATGGAAGCTACCCTAACCATCTACATATGAATTGTGAAATAACAGGCAGGCCCTGTTGTATTGGAACGAAGGGAAGGTAACCACATTATCCTAGTAATTGTAACCTTATAGAACCTAGGTTGCTGGATGACTATTATTATTCATGGAGGGAAACATTGATGCTTGTTGCCTGAGACAGAGTCCATATGAGGTTTATAGCTTTCTACAGTGGCAAAGAATGAGCCTGTACACAGTAGGATGGCCAGATCATTTATCACATTTATGATTTTGCCAGAAAATAATGTTTTAATAAATATTACTAATGTATTTTCTATTTCTTCAGCTGTAAAATAACATCGAGAGAGTACTGTGATTTCATGAAAGGATATTTCCATGAAGAAGCGACTTTGTGTTCGCAGGTAACTCTTTCATTAGGTTTACGGAGGTTTACAACCACTGTGTAGGTGGCCATGCACATCTAACGCAGACATAAATACAAATAAAGAAAAAAATACTTATAGGGCATTGGGGGACATATATTAAACATGGTGTAAAGTAAAACTGGCTCAGTTGCCCCTAGCAACCAATCAGATTCCACCTTTCATTTTCCAAAGAGTCTGTGAGGAATGAAAAATGGAATCTGATTGGTTGCTAGGGGCAACTGAGACAGTTTTACTTTACACCATGTTTGATAAATCCTCCCATTGTCTCTATTAAAAAAAAAAAAAAAAAACCTCCTAGAAAAATGCCAAAAGTTTTGATTGATTGGGGAGTTCAGCAGACACCCACCGATCATTACATAGACCGAAGAGAAGCGCTTCTTCCCCAGATCTGTCCCTTTTCCATGTTACTGAAGTTGGCTATGGAGACCATCTCCTGCAGTGAATCTGAGATGGCAGTCAGCCAGGGAGTGAAGCGCTCTGCCAGGTGCTTCTCCTGGTTTTGTCTAACGATTGGTGGGGGTCTCAGGACAAAGAAAATGACCAATCAAACCCTTTGAAATGTAATTAGGACATGTCAAACGTTTTTTAAAAGAACAGGGAGACTTTAATGACAAGCAAATATGTCATCAAGACTGTTTATTTGGTTATTCAGAATGCTCAAAAATGTTTAAATTCACAGGTATATTTTACTGCAACTTACCCTAGTACACTGCCTGTCAAGATTACTGGGTGTTAAATATGTATGTGCGTGTATAATATAGAGGGTACAGAATAATGGAGTATTCCAGTTACTAAAAAAAATGTTCTCCACAGGACAGGGGGTAAGTGGACAGGGGAGATCTGACCTCTAAGATATCCCATATCCCTGTGTGATCTCAAGAGTAAGACCGTGACTTATAGAGTGATTAATGAAGCATGTGCGAACCTACTGCTGCATGGACCCACTGCACCAACCTCAAAAACTCAGTTCTTCCAATAGTTATCAGCTGCTGTATGCCCTGCAGGAAAAGGCCTCTTCTGCTGCCTCTTCTGTCTATATCAGGAAATATCAAAAGAAGTAGAAACTGTTGAAAGAAAAACTCTTCTGATCTTTGACAGTTCCTGTCATGAAAAAACTTTCTGTAGGACATACAGAAGCTGATTAGTACTGGAAGAATTGAGATTTTTAAAATTGAAGTAATTTGCAAAGCTGTATAACTTTATTACACAAGTGCACGTACCACTTTAAGTAGAAAAGCATTGGTATTTTTGACTGTCTTAGTTTGGGGCCTTAGATTTCTTTAAAAACAAATCAGTATCATCAGAAAGCAAAGTCCAATAGCAGCCAAGGTAGAAGTTCCAGTCTTTAATTACATTTCCAAGTACATGCTCTCTGTTTGTACTTGAAATACAATTTAGTAAAGGATCTTAGCAGGCTACCTCGGATGCTGTTGGACTTTGCTTTCTACTGAAAAGTGACATTGTCACCCCTTGACTTCCTACAAAGCTGATGGCACAACTGGATAGAGATCAATAAAATAATTCAGAACATATCTTTATTGTGTGTCTGTGTTTCATCAAAAAGGCTTTTATTCGTTCTGTAAATATTGGCAAGAGGGTAGGGCCTATTGTTCACAGGCCCCTCAGCACTGCTACGTCTTACTGTGATGTATGCCTGCCCCTTTCTATAATCAGGGACGAGCACTTGCATACAGCACAGTGATGTGTAGCAGTGCTAAGGCCCAGGGAATGATAGGCTTTGCCCCCTTGACACTATTCGTGGGCCAAATAAAGGCCATTTTTATGGAAAAAAAACACCCCAGACATAAACAAAAACACACACAACAATGGTTCTATATGTTTTTTATTGATATCTGTTCAGCGGTGATGCCAGCTCGGTAGGCAGTCAGGGGTTGACAAGGGGCATTTTATTACATTGATGAAATATTTATGTTATTTCTAGGTTCACTGCATGGATGATGTTTGTGGTCTACTGCCATTCCTGAACCCAGAAGTTCCAGACCAGTTCTATAGGTTATGGCTTTCCCTGTTCCTTCATGCTGGGTATGCAAAAATATATCTTGTCTCTTTCAAAAAAAGATGTTTTGTACATGGCTGCTATGACCATACCAACTATAGACCCTGTTCTTGTTTTGCGGTAAATATATAACTAGTGTTTAGCTATATATATATATATATATATATATATATATATATATATATATATATATATACATAGTCATGTAAACATATAAACCAGTGCCCAGCAAAGGTAATTATTACTATTACAATGTTTCCTGGTATCTGTTGTTAAAGGTTGCAGAATTGGTGCAGGCATGTTCTAATCCACTATATGTTTATATTTGCAGCATCTTGCACTGTTTGGTGTCGGTGTGTTTCCAGATGACAATACTTCGAGATTTGGAAAAGCTGGCAGGCTGGCATAGAATCTCTATCATTTACATTTTAAGTGGGATTACTGGTAATCTTACAAGTTCAATTTTCCTGCCTTATAGAGCTGAGGTAATTAAAGTCCACCATTTTTTGTTTGTTGTTTAGGACTTCTTTTAGACAAAGTAGAATAATATCTCATTACCCTTTCACGTTGCTGATCTGTATATTTACATCAGCAGATGTGAGAAAGAGTATGGAGTGGGCTCAGAAGCTGGGTCTACTTCATTCACAGTGGTGATTGACATCAGCAATCCCGCAGATGTCAGTCATTTAATTTTTTAAATGGCATAATGAATAGTAATTGCAGCATTTAAAAGGCAAATGACACTGCCGCGGGTGTTGAGTGCCCAGTAGCAGATTATAATAGGTCCTTTTCGGGCAGTAACCCGGGGCCCTGAGCTCCTGGGGGGCCCATGGCCACCCAAAAACACTTTTACTTTCAGCAGTATTACTGTCTCCTGGCTATATTTCTGCCATGATTCGCAAAAAATCCCTGCTTTTTTACCGCAATTGTGCACAAATCAAGCCATCATAATATTATCTAACCTGTACTTTGAACACCACGCTAGTGCTGCCATAGTTACATGGGGTAGAGGGGGCCTAGGCTTGGTGAACAGCCCGGGGTCTATGGTAAAGTTAATCCGTCCCTGTGAGTGACTGACACCTCCACAACGCAATTATACAGTGATGATCAGTTAATAGGGCAAATTGACACATTTACTAGGCCTTTGTGCTGGCCATATTGGCTGTGTGAATAAAGTCTGCATCAGGTAGGTTCTACTAGCAGAGTACTAATCTAACTTATTAATGGAATCTTCTTGCATTGTATTGATTAGTATAATCAATACAGTGATTGCTTATAATAGTCTCCTAGGGGGGACTTAACACTGTATAAAGAAAGATTCTTTGTTAGCAAAACAGAAAAAATAAGGAGTTAAGGCGGAGGGTAAAATACTGGTGTGAACCTAGCCTAAGTTGGGTATTGCTGTAATCATAATGACCCACAGATTACAGATAATGTGTCCATTTTACCATAACTTGCATGGTATGAAAAATTTACCTTCTCAAAAATTTACACAAAACGTGGCTCTGTATATATATATAATAATAATGTTTATTTGTATAGCGCCAACAGATTACGCAGTGCTTTTTTTTACACAGTAAAGGGGTTACAATTACATAAAATTAAATAATTAGCATAAATAAAAATACATCATAAATATGAGTCCTGTTCGTGAGAGCGTACAGACTACGAAATGGGGGTGACACGAGGCACAAGTGCTTTATTTGCCCCTGGTCAAGCCATTGTACATAGAAGTGGCTGGACGAGCCAGTTAAACGCCTTGTTACAGGTAAAATGTATAAAGTGCATGGGACTGTCGAAGATATAGTAGAACGCAGAGCACGTGAAGGATGGTAGGTGGAGATGAGGGAGGAGATGTATGGAGGGGCAGAGTTGTGGAGAGCTTTATGGATGAGGGTAAGGAGTTTAAACTGAACTCTGGATTTAATGGGCAACAAATGCAGTGACTGGCACAGGGGGGAGACTTCAGTGTAACGGCTGGAGAGGAAGATGAGTCTGGCTGCTGCGTTCAGGATAGACTGGAGAGGGGAGAGCTTAGAGAAAGGAAGACCAATAAGTAAGGAGTAGGGATGGTCCAAACCCACCAAGGTTCGGGTTCGTATGAACCCGAACGCTTGGCATCAGATTCCCACTGTCTGCCCGCTCTGTGGATACAGTGGGAGGACCGACTGGAAAACTGGGATACAGCCTGTGGCTATGGCTGTATCCCAGTTTTCCAGGCGGTCCTCCCGCTGGATCCGCCCGCTGCACAGAGCGGGCAGACAGCGGGAATCATTACCGAGAGTTCGGGTTCGTACGAACCCGAACCGAACTCGGTTTGGACCATCCCTAGTAAGGAGTTTAGTCAAGACGGGAATGGATCAGGGCAACAGTAAGAGTCTGAGCTGTGTCAGTGGTGAGAAATGGGCGGATTCTGGAGATGCTTTTGAGATGTAGGTGACAGGAGCAAGCAAGAGCTTAGATATAGGGAGTAAAAGATAGATCAGAGTCTAGCATAACCCCCAGACATCGAGCTTGATGCACAGGAGTTATGCTAGATACAGAGTTATTATAGATACAGAGACTGATAGTGAGATGTATATGGAAAAAATAATAAAAGAAAAAAAAATAGATAAAAGAATTACATTTTTTTTTTAAACTTAGCTAAAATAGCAATTTTCTTTTATTGCACCATAATGAAAATGAGGATCAGGACTATATCTGGCTATTCTATCCCTAGTATATGGCATTTTCCCCTGGTTACCACCCTGCAATGTATGTGTGTCTGCTTTCTCAAAGGATAGTTGCAGTGTGAATGCAGACTAGCTTCTGTGCCAGCACAGACACTATATACACACTTAGGCTATGTTCACACTACGTAAGTCTCCGGACGTAGCGCGTTCCGTGAATAAGCGGCCGGAAACTTACGTAGTTTGCGTACAATGGAAAGTATACAATGTACGGCTGCACAGTTCACACTACGTACGAACTTACGCCCGGATCGTACGCGGCGCCGTAAAAAATGAACCAGACCATTGTTTGGGGACAAAAATGCCATAACTTACGCCCGTAGCGTTACATGCGGTTCCGTACGTAGTGGTGATTTCTTCATTTTGCAAGCTTTTTGTGCTGATCCAAAAGGTTCTTTGGGGTGTCCGGGGCTAGGCGAAGATTTCCAAGTAAAAGACCGCTGTCAGATCGCTACGTAGGGCGCTCGGGAAGCGTAAGTAGACTACGGGCGTAAGTTCGCAGTCCGTACGTAGCCGGCCGCAACTTGCGTAAATTCCCGGCCGGAGTTTACCGCGTATGTGTCCGTCCGCAAAAATATGTGGCCGGACATATACGTAGTGTGAACATAGCCTAAAACAGGATCCTGCAAATCTTCCTCAGTTTAACAAATCTTCATAAGTTCCCAGACCAGTGTTGAGCGTTCTCACATGTTAATACAGCTAGTTTCCTTCTCAGCTCCACTCCCTCCATTGGCTTTCAATGGATTTTGCTGTAGTGCGTTTTACCTTAGTAATGATTAGAAAACAGGGGGAGGGGGGGCGGTTGAGGAAAAACAGGCTTGTGTGTGAGTACAGAAGGAAGCTCTTTTGCCTAATAAAATCTATTACAGACTTTCTTATATTAATTGATTTCTGCAAAGTTTTTTGAAATGATAGCTGACAGGAGTTAACCTCACAGCAACCACAGGGGAACAGCAGCTCATAGCACTAATCACTGCAGCCACCCCCCCAAGCAGGTAGAGTAACCATTCATTGCCATTACTGATGCTGCGTTTACACAAAGCAATAATTTGCCCAATCGATCGTTTAACGATTTTGAAGCAATGATTTGGTTTTTATAACGATCAGCGTTTAGAAGAATAAATCGTTAGAAAGATTGTAAGAAAATTCGTAAGAAGAATCATTAATGCGATCGTTTTTAAGATCGCTTAAGCCCATCTTTTACATAGGGTGAATCTTTGAAAGACTGTTTACACGAAACGATCTGCGAATTTTAACGAATGATGAACGATGATTTGAGAACATGTTGAAAGATCAAAATGAACTATTTTTTGCTCATAGCTTGATCGTTTGCTGTGTTTACACGGCGCAATTATCGCTCAAATGCGATCGTTATTGCGAAAGTTCAAGCGATAATCGTTCCGTGTAAATGCAGCATGAGCTCTGCTTATACACCTGGTCACTCTGATCCCCCCTGCCACCCCAGCACCTGCAAACAGAGACCCACACAGAGGAAAAGCTCTAACATGTGCTTCAGACCCCACAAGAGAGAAATGTAAAGTTTTTTAAGTTTTGTTTGTCCCCACAGAGCCAGGTGTCATGTACTGTAGTAGGAGCCATTATACCAGGAGCCATTCCAGAGTGGCCCAAAAAAGACCCTAAACTAGATATTCGTTACCAAAATACTCATGTAAAAGTTGCGCAATCCCTCCAGTATAACATAATCTGGAAAAACAGCGGTAGTTTCAGCCATATACACAGAACGAACGCTAACATTGGCCACATGCAGCTATATATCCAGCCTAACCTGGCTGCAGACTGGTGCAGAGCATTTTTACAAATGTGTTTTGTTAATTAATATATAATAAAGTATATAGTTTAAAAACACTAAGTAGGTGTATTGGGAAATTTAGGTCTTTTTTGGGCCACTCTGTGGCTTATTCAGCAGTGATCCATAGCACAACTACCCCCCCAGGGAGCATGTAGTTAGCAGGGGGCCCACAATTTCTGAACTGCCTGGGGACCGTGGTACCCTAAATCTGCCCCTGGCTTGGCTATAACGGAATACCTATATGGGTACAGGAAGGACACGACAGTGAGCCTTGCTCTCAGCCTAACTCAGCTGTTCCTGCCTACCTGCCTCAGACAGCCCTATACAACTGCGGGCAACTTGGTGAAAAACTCTAACTTGCACCAAGGGTTGTCAACATAAAACAAAACAGACAAACATCAGGGAATAGTCAAACGGGCCGGGTCAAAACCAGGTAGTCATGAACAGGAACAAAGTAAGAGCCAGAGACAAACCAATAGACAGGCAGAGGTCATCCACATACAGTAGTGTGGTACTAAGTCAGAATCCACAAACAGAGGTACAAAACCCAAGGTAAGGTAAGCCATAAACAGGAAGACAGGGATAGTAAAAAAACAAAAGCATGCTCAATAGCTGGCCAAAACTACTGCTCCTCCGAACACTTTATAGGCGGCCATAGACCTGGTCCAGCACGTCATTCATTGTACCAGGCACACAGAACACAGACTGGCACAGCAAAGGGTGAGTGAAAAGACTAGACATCAATCACCTAAGCAAAACAGAGTTTAACTGTTAAGTGGCCAGAGTGAACTTAATAGGGAAGAACTGGGTGTGATAAGAAATGAATCACCAGAGCAGAGGGAGTAGAGCTATGTTCAGACAGTGTTCAGACTTGTGCAAATAAAACATAGAATTCAAATACAAAACATGGCTAAGGGTGTATCCATATACCACGAGCTGAGGGCCTCGCTGGGATCCGAACAGGCATGGGCATGACATCAAGCTTCACAATTCCTTTGAACTTGGACTGAACACAGAAGAGATCAGACCTCAACCTACAATAACTAATTTTTTTTTTAATGTATCAACCATTAAATGTTAAAACACATTTGAGGATTGAAGCAACACATGCATGTTTTTTTTTTTTTTTTTCCCTAAAGTACTATATATCTATAAATTCAATGTAATTTTATGTAAGGTATTTAGAAATTGACACTATGCCTTTATTTTTTCCAGGTTGGACCAGCTGGATCACAGTTTGGAATCTTGGCATGTCTTTTTGTTGAGCTTTTCCAAAGCTGGCAGATTCTAGAAAGACCGTGGAGGGCATTCATAAAACTCTTCGCTGTTGTCATCTTCCTATTCACATTTGGCCTTCTTCCATGGATTGACAATTTTGCTCATATTTCCGGCTTTATTAGTGGTTTCTTTTTGTCTTTTGCATTTCTTCCTTACATTAGTTTCGGCAAGTTTGACATGTACCGGAAAAGGTGCCAAATTATAATTTTTCTTTTAATATTTTTTGGACTTTTCTCAGGACTTGTGGTTTTATTTTACTTTTATCATATCAAGTGTGAATGGTGCGAGTATTTAACCTGTATTCCATTTACAGACAAATTTTGTGAAAAGTATGACCTTGATGCTCAACTTCATTGACACTATTGCATTTTTATACAAAATGATTTTTCTATGGTTTAGATACATTGTGTTATTGCTGTTATTAAAGGTACTGAAGGAATAACATAGCCATTATCCCACAGACTGCTGAATTTCACATCCCTAGTAACTGACCCATGTAGCAATCATAAATCAGCAGGCATGGTCATCATTCGCTGCGGGGAATAAAATATTTTTGATATATATCCGTATTAAGAGAAACAATATTCTTAAGGTGCACATTGATAATTTAATGTATATATAGTATTTGATAACCTTTGTTGAATGTGTCAGATGATTTTACTGTCTGAAAACAGAACTATTTGTTTCCTTGTTCACTTTTATTGAACAACAGTGTGATGTCTTTTTGGTGGACTAATGCAATGATTATGTTTTTTTAAATATTTTTTTGTCCTGCATAACTCAATGCAGGAATTCAGCTCCCGGTAGCGTTTTAGCTACTTTACCCATAATAAAAGAAAAGCAGACTATTGAACGTTGAGTTTAGTGTTTCTTATACCATGTACCAAATAATAATATTGCTAAAGCGCCAGCATATTTTACAGCACTTTACAGTTCTGAGAGTATATATACAGACAATAATTAGGCATTGCTGAATTTCACACTAAGGGCCCTATTACACAAAGTAATTATCAGTTGGAGGTATATATATATACAGACAGTAATCAGTTCCTATTACATGAAACGAATGTCGGCCATACTTGGTCAATTACTGTCCGTTACAGTTGATAATCGAATAAGACATGTTGAAAAGCAACGATCAGCCTACATGCACAATGTCCGCTGATTGTTGTCAGCATGTTCTAAAAACCAGACAACGATAACGACGGTCTGCTGCCTGTGGCACCGAGTAATAGGAGCAGCGTCAGCAGACCACCTCTCTCTTCTCTTCTATGGGCCCCCCGTGGCCCCCCTGCTCTTCCTTGCTCGATGTCTGTGCGTGTTAATCCACAGACAGTGAGTAGGGAACGAGGAGGAAGAGAGTGCCGGCGGTAACTTCCTCCTCAATATCGGGACGTGTAATAGGGCCCTAAGCATCAACTCAAACAAGGGATGTGAGTGCCCTGCTGGCAAGCACTACAGACTATGGGATAGGTAAGGTAAAGGATAGGAGGTAAAGACAAAAGGCAGAAGGTAGAAATTGTTTTATTTCTCCTATAGTCCAGCAAGGCTGGGGTAATAGTAGTAGCAACTGCTTATTATGGAACCTGATAAGCCTGCCTAAAAAGATGGGGGGGGGGGGGGGGGGTTAGGACACACAAAACTGGATTTTAAGAAAAATTCTGCTAGTCTAAGGTAGCACATTTCAGAAAACAGCATGCATGGGCAATATCTGGAAGATAGAACTGAGAGGTTGGGATTAGGGAGGATGGCAGTTTTTTTTTTTTTTTTAGGTGTAGGTGAGAAAAACAAAAGAAGAGGAAAACAGGAAGTTCAGATTTAGACTAAACAACACAAAGTTATTGGTAATTTGTAACAATGCAATAGGTAATGTGAACTCTTTCCAAGAGGTGTGCACCTCTACATACAGGGGCTGCTACGTGGCCCAACACATCAGGGTTGCTCTTGCTCCCCAAAGTATTCCATAAATGTATTCAATCAAAAACATACTGTACATTACATTACATTTTTACATACGCATCCATGTAATTTTCAATGGAGTGTCCAGCAGGGGGCGCACTATATATAGAAGTCAATGGTACTCATTAACTTCTATATGTAGTGCACCCCCTGCTGGACACTCCTTTGTAATTACACCCTGATTCGTGACGTAACAGAATTTCTGAGAAATTGAAGTCTTCATGATCTACTAAATTAAGGGAAATAGCAGTAAATGTGCATTTCCCATAATTAATGTACATTAGAAATTTGTCTAACTTTCCATAAGTAATAACATATCAAAAAATACTTTTGGCCAGAGTTGTCCTTTAACCTCTTAAGGACATATGACGTACCCCTACGTCATATGTCCTCACTTGCACTTCAAAGCTTCAAAGCTTTGAAGTGCCGCGATCCCGGGTGCCGCGTGTAGCCCGGGACCGCCGCTATTAGCGGGCACGGTCTGATCGCCGTGCCCGCTAATTAGCTAATCGGAGGCAGCTGTCAAAGTTGACAGCTGCCTCCGATTACCGGAGGCAACGTTTCCCTGGTGTCTAGTGGGGGAGATCGCTCCTCCGGGACCTTGTCCCGGAGGAGCCATCTCCGTTACTGATGCCGGCCGGGGACGCGTCCAAGATGGCGCCGTCCTCGGCTCGGCACTCGTTCGTTTTCGGCTGCAGCAGCCGAAAGCAAACGAGTGCCGATCTCATGGATCTCTGCAGCATATCTATGCTGCAGAGATCTCAATGAGAGATCTAAGTGTATATACTAGAAGTCCCCCAGGGGGGCTTCTAGTATATGTGTAAAAAAAAAAAAAAAAAGTGTTGTTAATAGTAAAAAGCCCCCTCCCCTAATAAAAGTCTGAATCACCCCCCTTTTCCCAGGTTTTAAATAAAAGTAAACAAATAAATAAATAAACATGTTTGCTATCGCCGCGTGCGTAATCGCCCGAACTATTAATTAATCACATTCCTGATCTCGTACGGTAAACGGCGTCAGCGCAAAAAAATCCCAAAGTGCAAAATTGCGCATTTTTGGTTGCATCAAATCCAGAAAAAATGTAATATAAAGCGATCAAAAAGTCGTATATGCGCAATCAAGGTACCGATAGAAAGATCACATCATGGCGCAAAAAATGACACCTCGCACAGCCCCATAGACCAAAGGATAAAAGTGCTATAAGCCTGGGAATGGAGCAATTTTAAGGCACGTATATTGGTTAATAACGGTTTGAATTTTTTACAGGCCATCAGATACAATATAAGTTATACATGTTATATATCGTTTTAATCGTAACGACTTGAGGAACATGCATAACAAGTCAGTTTTACCACAGGGCGAATGGCGTAAAAACACATTTCCCCCAAATAAAAGAAATGCGTTTTTTTTTCAATTTCACCACACTTTGAATTTTTTTCTGGTTTCGCAGTGTACTTTATGCAAAAATTCAGCCTGTAATTGCAAAGTACAATTAGTGACGCAAAAAATAAGGGGTCATGTGGGTTTCTAGGTGGAAAAATGCAAGTGCTATGACCTTTTAAACACAAGGAGGAAAAACCGAAAACGTAAAAACGAAAATGGGCCATGTCCTTAAAGGGTTAAGGATCTGTTCACATAAAACAGGTGGAATCCTATTTGTCTTGCACCTGATGACACGGCATTTGATTAGCGGGGGCTGCTGAACTTGGCTAAAGCTCTAAGGTTGTCTGAAAAACATGGATACAGCCAATGACTATATCCATGTTTTCCACATAGCCTTAGGGCTTTATCCAAGTTCAACAGCCACCGCTAATCAAATGCCGAAAGTTTGGGTTCGGATGGACTCCAGAATCTCGAGGTTCGCTCATCTCTAACTGGCATCTATCCTCTTTTTAAATCGATTTCCGGCTTTGCCTTCTATAAAATGACTGATAAATCTGTCTGTGTAGAAGGACCTTAAGGGTTTAGCAGTTTTTAATCACTTCATATTTGTTCACTTTGTTTTAGTTACTATTATGTAATAAAAGTTATATTTTGCTTTGCACTGGGAAAATTCAGGGTTAAGTCCTTTGTGCCCTCAAATATAAAGTTTATGTATCCTGGCAACCATGTTAGGATTTAACACTGTGTTTATGACTATAATTAAGCGCCCAAGAAGTGGAAAATGCATCAGTCAGGAAACCATGACCTAGTTTTAATCATATTAATAAAGGAAATTTGTTAAACAGAGTGCAGGATAACCCTTTTCACATCTATGAAAAGAAAAAAGAGTAGAGATGAGCGAACCTTGAGCATGCTCGAGTCGATCTGAACCCAAACTTTTCGAATTTTGATTAGCGGTGGCTGCTGAACTTGGATAAAACCCTAAGGCTATGTGGAAAACAGGGATATAGTCATTGGCTGTATCCATGTTTTCCAGACAACCTTAGAGCTTTATCCAAGTTCAGCAGCCCCAGCTAATCAAATACCGAACGTTCGGGTTCGGATGGACTCTCTAATCTCTAAGGCCCCCTTCACACGTCCGGAAAAACCACAGGAAATCCGGACGGATTTCCGGACGCATAGACTTTCATTGGACACGGACACCCTTCAGGAATTTTCCGGAGGGCTGTCCGTTCCGGAAAATAGGACCGAATTTTTTAGAACCGGTCCTATTTTCGTCCGGAAATCCGGCCCGGACGCCCCCATAGGAGTCTATGAGAGCGCCCGGGCCCCGGACGCTTTCCTGATGCACATCAGGAAAGCGTCCGGAGTTCCACTCTCCTTCCGCCTCTGCTCCTGCTGCCTCTTCGCTGCCTCTTCATCCGCAGGTACCCCCGGCAGCCACTCGCGGCACCCCCCCGCGCGGCCACTCGCGGCACCCCCGCACCCCCCTGCGGCCACTCGCGGCACCCCCCCCATCCCCACCCCCCCGGCAGCCAGGAGACCAGGACAGGTGAGATTAAAACTCCCATCATGCCCTGCTGACAGGCCATGATGGGAGTTGTACTTCTGCAGCCTGTGGCCATCCAGGTTGCAGAAGTACAACTCCCACCATGCCTTGCTGACAGGCCATGATGGGAGTTGTAGTTCTGCAGCCTGTGGCCATCCAGGTTGCAGAAGTACAACTCCCACCATGCCCCTGCTGACAGGTCATGATGGGAGTTGTACTTCTGCAGCCTGTGGCCATCCAGGTGGCAGAAGTACAACTCCCACCATGCCTTGCTGACAGGTCATGATGGGAGTTGTACTTCTGCAACCTGGATGGCCACACGCTGCAGAGGTACAACTCCCATCATGTACTGCAACCTGGGTGACCACAGACTGCAGAAGTACAACTTCCATCATGACCTGTCAGCCAAGCATGATGGGAGTTGTAATTCTGCAAGCTATGACCATCCAGTTTGCAAAAATACATGTCCTATTTTTTTTTTCTCATCAGGAAATCCTGAAGGTTTTTCCTGATGGTTTCCTGATGGTAAAAACGGATTACTGTCAGGAAATCCTGATACTATCCTGATGACATTTAAGGCCTCCTGATCAGGATTTCCTGACAGTAAAAACTGACACGGACGTGTGAATGGGGCCTAAATCTCTAAAAAAAAAAGAGCTCTAAATTAAATTGTAGTATCCTCAGTTGTCCACTAGATGTCAATAGATGTCAATACATGTAATTTGCACCAGCTAAGAAAGTGGAGTTCTGGTGTTCTGGTGTAGTTGTAACTTTAAATGTATAATAATAATAATAATAATAGTAAGAAGAAGAATATTACAATTTCAGGCCCAGCAGTATTATGGATTTGTATGTTACAGCTCTGTGATTCAATGCCTCTAGCTGGAATAATACTGTGCATCCTTGTCAAGTAATAATGATCATTATTCTAAATAATGATGTTATAAA